>NC_056727.1:828353681-828653681 GCF_019279795.1 Protopterus annectens | reverse complement strand
GATTTCCACTCTTACTGCCTTCCTTGCTTAGGCCCTGACCACGACGTATCAGCTTGTCTAGCCTGTGCTTCCTTCAACCGATGGACACTTAGACGTCGGTCGGAGTTTGCAGAGGAGTTTTTTGGTCCCGCTTTTGCTTACAAAATGCCGTCGGAGACCCTGACTTCACAATTAGCTAAAAAGCGTAAGGAAAAGGACCGACACTCGCGGTCCGCGGTTTTGGCCGAAACCACGGTTAAGCCAACCACGAGTGTCTCGGTTTCGGCCGAAACCGAGTCCTTGGTTCTTCCTTCGGCCGAAAGCTTGCCTCCGATAGCCGAGGCCTCACACAGCATGGCTGAATCCGCTACTGAACTTACCCCTGCTGTAGCAGGCTCCCAGGATTTATCAGATACTATTCCTTTAGACATATCTACTCCTGCACGTGGAGCTGCTAGGCCCCCTGCATCTATGTCTATCAAGGCTTTTTCTAGGGCTAAAGCAGCTAAATCTTCTAAGGCCTTGCCTGCTAAAACCCCCTCACACAGGCCTTCCTCCAGTTCCCAAATGCTCAGCTTGGCTGAGGATCTCATTTCTTTGATCAGGGGATCCCAACCTCACCCAGACAGGGCCTCTCAACCCCCTCCAGAGAAGAGACCTAGAGCAGAGCCCCCGGATCCTGTTTTTACAGACTATTCCTCGGATGATTCAGAAAACTCAGGTCCTCCAGAAGGCCCATATTCTCCTTATGAGGATTCTGATGCAGAAGACTCCATTCCTTCTGCCTCTCCTCCTGAGGAATATTCTTTTGGGGAAACCTTGCATGCTATGAGAGAGCATTTTCAATGGCAGGGCCAGGATTTTTCAGATTCAAGGAAAAGGCTAAGGACCTTTTTACATTTACCACAGCATAGGCCTTTAGCCATTCCTCCAGTACTTACAGTTGTTGATGATGCTTATAATGATGCCTGTTCTGCCCCTGACTCTCTTCCCCCGGCCCCTGCCAAGCCCGACAGATATTACAGGGTCCCAGACACACACTTTCACTTGTATAAGGCTCCTATTGCAGATCCTGAAACCATTTCACAGGGCCCCAAAGCTGTAGCAGCTGCCTCTGCCAAAACCCTCCCCTCTGAAAGAGAATCTAGAGCATTAGAGAGATGGGGTAAAAAAGTTTATACTTCTGCTACTCTTTCGGCTAGGGCCTTAAACTGTCAATTCCACATGATTCAGTATCAGGAATTTTTGTTAGATCAGCTAAATAAAAAACTGTCCTCTCCTGAACCTATAGACCGTAAGTCCCTTCAGGATTTGGTACATAACACTCAGCAGGTCAGTAATCATTCATTAAAATGCGGCTATGATGCACTGGAGGCTTCCTTTAGATCAGCTATGACTGGAACAGTGATTAGAAGGCATGCCTGGTTAAAAGAACAATCCTTACCAGACCATGTAAAGTCAAAGCTTCTAGATGCTCCCATGGAGAAACAAAGTTTGTTTGGCTCCCCTGCACAGCAAGTGCTAAAGAAGGTGGAAGAAAAAGCAAAATCTGTCCAAACAGTCAAGGATTTTTTACAGGTACAGCCTCCGAGGTTTAGTAGAAATTGGCCTTCGAAGAATTGGTCCTTTCCAGACACCTCCAGAGCACAGAGAGGCAGAAATAGGCCCAAGAGGCAGAGGTCAATCCAGAGGTGCCTACAGGGGACGTCAGTGGCAGCCTAACAACCAGAGAAGTACTGCCACAGATTCAGCTACAACCACCCCCACAGGACAGACACAATGACTTGACTCTGATACCGCCTACCAGGGAACAACTGCAAGCACCCTTAGGCGGAAAGCTTGCCTTATTTTCCGTAAACTGGCATTACATTACAGGAGACAAATGGATTTTACAGACAATAGACAAAGGCTACAGGTTTCACTTCCACACTCTACCAAAAAAGAGAGGAATGCCAAACCTACCACCAAACCAAAAAACAAACGCTCTAGCACAAATCAACCACCTACTAAGGATGAGAGCTATAGAAAAGGTACCGCCTATGGAACAAGGGCAAGGATTTTACTCCAGACTTTTCCTGGTACCAAGGAAAGAAAACCAATGGAGACCTATTCTCGACCTGTCCACCCTGAACACATATCTCATTGTTCCAAAATTCAAAATGCTGACTTTACAGCAACTTCTTCCCATGCTGGGCAAGGAGTCTTGGCTGGTGACTCTAGATCTCAAGGAGGCATACCTGCACGTCCCTATACGACCAGATTGCAGAAGATACCTCAGATTTCTTGCAGGATCAGAGCATTATCAATTCTCAGCATTGCCCTTTGGCTTATCTACTGCGCCCAGAGTATTCACGAAATGCCTGGCATCAGTAATTGCTCATTGCAGGCTTCAGGGAATTCAAATTTATCCATACCTGGATGACTGCCTGATCCAAGCGGACAACAAGACCAAATTAACAAAAGATTTGGAAAAGGTTATACAACTACTGCAAGCCCTGGGATACACAGTCAACATGAAAAAGTCAAGGCTGGTACCATCCCAAAGGATAACATTCTTGGGTGCAGAACTGGACACATCAAATCAAATGGCATTTCTCGCAGCAGAAAAGCAAAAGCAACTACCACTCTATTTCATGGCATTAACAACGCAGAACCAGCTTACAGCAAGGAAAGTCCTGCAAGCCCTGGGATACATGGCATCCTGCATAATATTGATTCCACATGCCAGGCTACATATGAGGAAGTTGCAATGGTACCTAAGGAATGTATGGTCTCAACACAAGCACAGTCTAGAAGCCCAGATTCCAATAATCCCATGCCTGAAACAAGAATTCCTGTGGTGGGCTCAGGCCTGCCAGTTGAACAGAGGTCTGCCCTTCCACAAACCTCACCCAAGCCAGACTATCACCACAGACGCCTCAGACCTAGGTTGGGGGGGGGCACACATGGTGGACAAGTGTATACAAGGCCTATGGACACAAGACCAGCTGAACCTACATATAAATCAAAAAGAGATGCTGGCAGTGAAACAGGCACTTCTGACATTCAGACCTTTTCTTCAACAAGGTCATTTGCTGATAAGGACGGACAACACCACAGTCATGTGGTATATCAACAAACAGGGAGGCACACACTCATATCCTCTATGCCGGATGGCAATGGACCTGTGGAATGTGGCCCTGAACTACAACATTCAACTCCAAGCCAAATTTGTGCCAGGAAAAGAAAATTCACTAGCAGACGCCTTAAGCAGAACTACCACGGATGCCCACGAATGGATGCTGCATCCAGATATCTTCAAAACCATTACAAAGAAATGGGGACTACCAGAAATAGACCTGTTCGCATCCCCACACAACCACCAATTGAGGAAATTCTGCACAAGGACATTCCATCCACTGGCTTGGAGGGTGGACTCCCTATCCTTCAGTTGGGAAAACCTGACAGCATATGCATTCCCACCTCTTCCTTTGATGCACAAAGTGCTACTGAAGATCAAAGAAGATCACCCAAGGATCATCCTGATAGCTCCAGACTGGCCGAGGCAGCATTGGTACCCGCTACTGAGGAGTATGTCTCGGACACACGCATGGCCTCTACCTCTAGTTCCTTTACTACTAACACAGAACAACTACAAGATCCTTCATCCAAACTTGAAAACACTGCAGCTAGCTGCTTGGAATATTGCATAAAGCAAAATAACCCAGACTTATCTCAGAGGGTTAAAGACATTATCCTGGAGGCTCGCAGACCCTCCACAAGGAAGACTTATTCAGCCAAATGGAAAAGATACCTCATTTGGAGTGCAGCAAAAGGAGAAAATGTATCATTAGCAAACATAGCTAACATCCTGGAATACTTAGCAGAACTTTTCCACAATGGCCTGTCTTACTCCTCCATTAAGATTCATGCATCAGCAATTTCAGCAGAATACAACACGGATCCTCCAGTCTTCTCTCATCCTCTACTCAGGCAGTTTCTGAGAGGAATTAAAAATGTAAAGCCTCCAAGGAAGCCACCTTTGCCTACATGGGATCTTAACTTTGTGCTGGAAAAGTTAACACTTCCCCCTTTCGAACCAGCAGCAACAGCAGAATTACAGTTCTTATCTTGGAAAACTGCTTTCCTGCTTGCAGTCACTTCAGCAAGAAGGGTTTCTGAATTACAGGCATTAATGGCAGTACAGCCCTTCCTTACCTTCCATCAGGATAGAGTGTCCTTGAGAACTAATCCTACTTTTATGCCAAAAGTGGTCTCCAGGGTATCATTGAACCAAGCAATCCACCTGCCAACATTTTCCCCAACCCACAGAACAGGGGGGGAAAGACTACTACATACATTGGATGTACACAGGCAATTGCGCTATTATCTGGACAGAACCAAGACCAACAGAAAGACTGACCAGCTTCTGGTAGCGTATGCATCAGGAATGGAAGGAAAAGCAATTTCAAAACAGACAATCTCAAAACGGATAGGAAATTGCATTAGATTTTGTTACTCTTTTCATGGAAAGACAACTCCAGAAAACATCAGACCTCACTCCACAAGGGCTACAGCCACTACTACAGCTTTCCTACGAGGAGTGGCTACCAAAGACATTTTAGAAGCTGCTACTTGGAGCTCCGTGCATACATTTGCCAAGCATTATAATCTACCTTTATACTCCAGATCCCGAGCAGGTTTTGCAACTGCTGTTTTGCAAGGGATCTTATCTACACCATAATCATCTTAGTGCCTCCACCCCAGTTTGGCTATGGTATTCTACCCATATGTTAGGACTGCAGATGCATCCTTGAAGGACATAGTACAGTTTTGTACCTACCATAAATGTAGATGTCCGAGAGGTATGCATCTGCAGTCAGGATTACCCACCCTCCTTCCCCTCTGTGGTACTCCTAGGGTATTTGCCCATCTTGTAGCTAGCTGGGGGAATCTATTATGGTGTATTTGTTTGTATATATGTATATACATGCTTATATTGTTTGCTCTCTACTATTTGGAACCATTTGCATTTATCCAAATTTAGCCTTCCTAGACGGCACCTGGCATCTGGGGCAAGAAACACTGAGGAAAATGGCGTAGGCTGATGCCTTTATACCCAATTTACAGCAGCTATGACGTCGGGTGAAGTGCGACATCAGCCGAGGCCAGACCCAGACTTTGGAATCCGGCCGACCGAAGGGCTGCCTGAGGCAGGACAACCCATATGTTAGGACTGCAGATGCATACCTCTCGGACATCTACATTTATGGTAGGTACAAAACTGTACTTTTTGTGGTGTGTGTAGTTGCCTTCTCCTCCTGTCTGATCTTGCCAGTCCTGAGTTGAGAGAGCTCAGCCTCCAGTTTGGCTAAATAGCTGCATCTCTCGCAAGTATTTGTGTTATGTGGGAGGAGGAGAGGGTTGTCTGTGTACATGAGGCAATTGTAACATTGCCTCAATATTCCCAGATTCACCAACTGGACAGGAGAGGACACCAGCATCTGGCCCTTCGACATGCTAGAGAAATTAAGAAGTTTGGGGTGTAACTGAATGAGAGAGGACTTAGTAAGGAAGTGGGTACTCCTGGAAGGGGGGGGGGGGTTCCCGCTAGTGAGGGACTTTGTATAATACAGAAGTGCTAAGCCTGAAAAGAAGATGCTTTTAAGACAAGTGCTGAGCTTTTTTTTTTTTTTTTTTTTTTGGAACAAGTGCTGCGCTTTTTAGTTAAGAGATATACTGTTTAGATTACTAGTAGAGCAGTTCTAAGGGAAAAAATGAAGAACAGACTTTATGGAGCCAGAAAAAGTTTAACCTTGTTAAACCGATGCTGCCCGATGCTGCTCTAGTGGCAACTCCGCGCTAAAGCGTGCTTGATAGCAGGGGCTGGAAAGAGCCAGGAATTGACCCAATACGGCCAATAAAACTACACTTTCAAGTCAGTAACCACTCCCACGGGGGGCAGGGGAGCTGCTCAATGTTTTCCACTGCCATTGATCAACAGAGAGGCTTTCCTTTAGCCCAAGCAAAAATGGCCTCAGAAACTTACAAACAGTTCAGGAACAGCAAGCCTGTAACTGAACTTTTTTAAATCTCAGAAAAGTGGGAAAAAAGCAAGATTTTTTTTTTTTGTTTTTGTTTTTTCAGAGATAGCAGAGGTTCACAAGTAATATCAAGTTATAACAGTGCAGTAAATGACCCTACACAAGAGTGCTAGGTCAAAGACAGAAAATATGCAAGTTTTGAGAAAAAACGATTTTTCAGAATGACATTCAAAGAAACATACCTTGTATAATTGACAGAGTTGTTCATAAATGTTCTCTCCAAATGTAAAGTAATGAAATCTTGAATTATTGATCAGAAAATCCAGAACTGACTAGTAAGCTGAAGCACATTACGTATAATTACAATATGGAAACATTGCCGTTCCCTTACCTGCAGCTTGGCTTGCACTGACTAGTGGTAGATATGCTGACATTTGGGAACTGAGAGTACAGTACTGACAGTCAGCAGACAAGGTAAATGTGCAGTGTGTCAGTGTTTTATGGCTTAACGTATTGGTATGCAGTGGCATCATATTTCATTTTTTTTCAAGTATAACATGGAGTCTGCTACAAGTGCATGCGTACTAGTAGCTCCCAACAGACTTGCTCAAAACAAGCAAGTGCTGCAACTCCCACTGTCCTGGTTTCTTGTACTCAGCCTTCCCAACACCTGATCCTGTAAAACTGTATTACGCTACCAGGGCCCTAACTTTAACTGTAAACCTCACACCTAGCTCTTAACCCAAGCCTTAATTCCCTTACCCTAAAACTCCAACCTCCTCCTCCCTGAAATGAATTTACCTTATCACTGCCATACCCTAAAACTCCCTTTCTGCTAACTAAACCCAACCCCCCGTCACTAAACCCAAATCCCCTTCCCAATTTTGCACTACTCTATATTCCAACTTCCTCCCCCACTACTTTTCTGAAGTCTTATTTTATTTTGAGTGTCAGCAGTAAGATGGTCAAGTTTCTGGCTTCAAGATAGTGGTCAAGTATTTGGGACTAGATCTTTTGTAGTAGAACCTAACAGCATACTAAGAACAGTGGAAGCTTTGAGACAAGTATAAATTCAGTTCAAGTGAACCTCAAAAAACACTTAAAATAATGGAAGTGACAGTAAATTAAAATTTAACACTTTCATTATTTATTATTAAAATGAACTTCATAGGAACAAATCCAAAAAGTGTTTTAAACATTAGGTACCAAATGTGGGTGCTGTAACTTAATCGCATGGTTATGTTGCTGACGTGTCTTCTAAAACAACACTAGAAGTTGGACAACAGTTTGCAGATTTAAAAAAAGTAAAAACGTTATTAATTATATAATGAATCCATCAGTATAAGTGAAAAATAAGTAATAACAATATATGCTTTGCATCTTCAGTAAACAGTTAGTAATGGTGCTCTCATTCAAACCTGACATTTTATCAGCTGCTAGAGCTATTTGCCATTTAACTTCTTTTACTTCAAGCATGTTTTTAATATCCTGTAGAAAAATAAATAAAATAAAAAAGGGTGATGAATGTGATCAGTAACAAAAAATAACTGAATTTCTTAAAATTCTGACAGGATAGGGAATGTTTAGCCAAAGCATTGTGTTTGTCTTTATTTTTGTGCTCACTCATCCATTGTGAGAGCTTTTTAATGGTTTTACCCATGTGGAAGCTCTCACAAGAACAGTGAGTAGTGAGATAAATAACGTGTTCTGTGTTACAGGTGTATCTTGTACTGATTTCCTTTCCTGTATGTTTTAAAACAACACTTTATCCTGTATTAGTGAACCTACAGCATTTTCAATATAAACAAGGATAGCTACCTAAAGGTCTAAGTTCAGAACCAGATGCAAATACACTACCTCTCACCAAAAAAAAAAAAAAAAATTATATTACAAGTCTGTTTAAAAGCGAACTACGGACTAGAAGCAGTAGCTTTAACTAGATCACTGTTGCTTGTAATAATTTCCAGTAATCAACTGAGATGGCTTTGATACCAAGCAAATCCAAACTGATAGGAAAAGAATCACTGCCATTTTCACAAATCATGGGTGTGTATCCACTTTTATGAATAGACAACAAATTTGAACTTCTGTTATTTATTGCTAAAGAAGTGATCCTATACATTTTGTTATTTGTAGAACCTCTGTTCAAAAGCATCTCTTTCAAATTTTTCATATTTTAGCTTATAATCATCACTGACTAATCTACTCAATTGAATAAGCTGGTCCCTAATAATGTTTTAATTCATAAAGGTAGGATGCTGACTGGTAATGTGAAAATAATTATTAACAAACATTTTCTTTCTGCAAATGTTACCATAAAAACAAGAATATAAATTGTCCATAGTAAGCTCTAAATCAAAACAGGTAATAGTTTCACCATAACCTCCTGAAGTAAAAACAAGAAGTTCAGTACTCTGTGATTATTCTTCAAAAAGGAATGAAAGTCACCCACAGCACTGTTCCAAATAAGTGAAACAAGCCAACAAAAAAACCCCTCTGTTCCTACCAACTTAACACCAGGTTTGCAAAGGCTGGTGCAATCCTGGCCCTCATTGCTGCATCTTTAAGTTGGTGAAAGATTTGATCTTAATTAACATTTTCTTTTTATTTTTTCAGTACTGAATCAAGCAGTAAACAAATGTTGATTACTGTATTATCTAAATTAGTAAAAGTATTTAAACAGTTTCTAATGTAATGAATTCCAACTTACTGAATAATAGATGTGTACAAAGCTTGTGCATCTACAGTAATAAGAAATGTTTCAGTACCCCTAAATTTATAATTTTTAAGTAAATCTATGCAAACCCATGAATCTTTTTAAGGAAAAATCAGTTTGCTGTACAGTAGGTTTCAACATAAAATCCATATAAATGAAAATGGCTCAGTTTTACTATATTCGGAAGCCACAATACGTTGCAATGGTGGGTCTAGTCTGTTTTTATGAGTTTTAGGAATACAAAAAAATTGTTCTAATTTTGGTTGATCAACCTTAAATTCATATTCGAATCAAGATAACCCTGGTCAAACATGTGTAATTAATGATCAGTACCGCTGTACCTGTTTAATTCAAAAGACATAGCAACTTTACTGTAACAATTCACATCTGATAAAAGCTCCAGCGCTTTCCTAGTATATGAATCACTTTGCATCACTACTACACCATTTCCCTTGTAAGCTTTCATATTTCATATAGCGTTATTACTGCATAAAACTCTTAATGATTTTCAGTCGTGATCAGCCATATTACACCACTTAACTTTGCATTTCCTGTCCAAAAGGTTTGTAACTTCTTTTTACAAGCATCAGTAAAATGCTTAACATTTGAGTAAAATACTTTTCTTTTTAATAACTGAACTGTTTTGCAAATTAAAATATGGCACATAGTTTTACCATAACCTCCTGAAGTAAAAACAAGAAGTTCAGAGCTCTGTGATTATTCTTCAGAAAGGAATGAAAGTATTTATTTTGTTCATCTAGAATCTTTGTTCCTTCAAGTTGTTCCTCTCAGCCCAATAAGCCTGTCCACCTTCTGTCTAAAGGCTTATCTTATTTGATTTGTACTTTGCTCAGCAGCAGCATGGACTGAGTTTTGGGAGTCCTGCCTTCATCTACAAGGGCTGGGGATTTTTACTGGCCTGTGCCCTTCTCCTGTGTGTGTAACACACAAACTTCAGCTGATTGGGCTTGAGAAACTAAGGTGTACTCCACCCCCAGCCCTAAGGGCATGCACTAATCTGTCTATCCCCCCCAGCCTGATAGCAAACATTCCTGAGCTGCAGCTCAACTGGGGGGATGTCTGCATATTCCTATCCTGGAGGGGAAGTTTGGTCTCCTTCTCCTGTCAGCTCTGTCAAATGCCCGAGCCACTAATTGAACTTTGGTCGCCTGGGTCTTAGTCAGGGCTTATGCTTCTTTGCCACCAGAGCTGCAAAACTAACTGTAAGTTTAATTTCTTGACAGGTTTTAGATCTATTGAAACATTTACTAAGTTCTTTCTGTGAGATGGAATGAAAGACAAATGTTTATACAGTAACTTGATTTTTTTTAGTCAAATTAAAACTACATAAATTAAAAGTTGGACAGTTCCTAGTTAGATGTTTTTCGTGTTTCACTGTTGCAGTCATTACATTTGGTTAATCTGCTGGCAGGTTGCCCTCAGTTGGCCTGAATTCCAAAGTCTTGGGTCCTGTGTCGGTTGCTGTCTTCTCTTCCATGACGTCAGGTCGTCAGGGGTATAAAACATGCAACCGACTCCATTTTCTTCAGTCTTTTTTGCCGCGCGGTGCCCGAAGCAAAAGCATTTCGCAAGTGCCGGTCGGCTGACTACTGAAATATTCACGTTTGAGTTTCAGAACCGAAGTCTTCAATAAAGCTAAGTACCCCGTTGGGGAAACTTTTTTCTTGCTTTTTACCGATGTCAGAAAAAGTTAATAATTGTATTACTTGTGGGAAGCAAATACCTCAAAAGGATTTCCATTTATACTGTATTCCTTGCCTAGGCCCTGATCACAACGTGCCTGGCTGTCGGTTTTGTGCTAGATTTAACCAATGCACTATTAAGCATCGGTATATTTTTGCATCTAAGTATTTTGGAAACAGATTTAACTACCCCGAGATGTCATCGGATAGCAATCCGACTACCGGAGTACATAAAAACGCAAAGAAAAGGACAGAGAAAGGCAGTCAAAATCCAAAACTGACGACAAAGCTTCTCCTAAGCCAGTCGTCGGTTCGCCGGTACTCAGTGAGGTGCTTTTGCAGCCCCTGATACCCGCTACCTTTGAGTCACAGGCCTCTACCGACACCCATGTGGAGTCTGGCATGCCGCAAGATACTCAAGGTATTGGACAGATGGATGTATCTCCCTCGGATGGGTCCGGAGCCATTGAGCAGGCACCAGCTTCTGAGGGTGTATTCAGACCTCAACATTTTTATATCAAACCGACGAAAGCTGCAAAACCAAAGGTAAAGACACCTTCTAAAACTAAAAAACTGATGCCTCAGCCACGTGCACAGGCCTCTATGCCTAAAAAACAGATGATCAAAATGACTGAAGACCTTATCACCTTGATCAGGGGTACCCATCCCCCTCCAGATAAGGGGCCTAGGCAAGGCACTGACTATGAATCTTCTGATCAGGTTTCTCTTTCTTCTGATTCCTCTTCTGATCCGGACTTATCTTTACCTCCCTATGAGGATTCTGATGCTGAGGAGTCTATTCCATCTGCATCTCCTCCTGAGGATTATTCATTTGGGGAAACCTTGCATACTTTGAGGGAGCATTTTCACTAGGAGAGTCAAGACTTCTCAGAATCAAAAAAGAGGCTCAGGGATTTCCTCCTTCTCCCTCAGCACAAGCCTTTAGCCATTCCCCCTGTGTTAGACATTGTGGATGATGTTTTCTCGGAGTCAAGCCTGACCCCTGACTCTTTACCTCCGACTCCCAGTAAGCCTGACAGGTATTACAGGGTCCCTGACTCTCATACATTTTTATTTAGAAACCCTGCTGCTGATCCAGAAACTATTTCACAGGGTCCAAAGGGTGTTAAGGCCTCAACAGCAAAGAAACCCTACCCCCTCCGACAGAGATTCAAGGGCGCTGGACAGATGGGGAAAAAAGTTTTATACATCTGCAACCTTGGCAATCAGGGCCTTAAACTGTCAATTTCATATGCTTAAGTACCAACAACATGTTATGGGATTGCTGAAACAGAAAATGATGTTGATTTCAGAATGTGCAGAAAATAAGGAATTGCAGGAATTGTTGCATGCAGCTGACCAAGTTGGAAAGCATACTTTGCAATGTGGTTTTGATTCTTTAGAGGCCTCCTGCAGGGCCGCAGTTACTGGATCTGTGATTAGGAGGCATGCCTGGTTAAAGGAGCAAACTTTGCCTGATCATGTTAAAGCTAAATTGCTAGATGCACCTTTACAGCATGATTCTCTGTTTGGTATTAAGGCAGAAGAGGTTTTAAAGAAAATGGAAGACAAAGCTAAGTCTATGCAAACTGTTAAAGATTTCTTATAAGTGCAGCCACCTAGAGTCAGTAGACACTGGTCTACAAAAAATTGGTCCTTTCCTGTGTCAGACAGAGATCAAAGGGGCAAATCCAGACACCCTAAAGGTTCCAGGTTCCAGGCTCAAGACTCATACAGGTCAAAGCAATGGGGCGCATCCACCTCCAAATCTGGAGGAGAAAAAGCACAAACCTACAAAAAGCAATCCCAATGACTTCCCTCTGCCTACACCAAGCACTTATCTTTTGGCAGCACCCATGGGGGAAAATTATCACTTTTTGCTCAAAAATGGCAGTTAATAACCCAGGACAAGTGGGTACGGAACAGCGTATCACAGGGATACAGATTCCATTTCCACAATCTGCCAATGACAAATGGTTGGCCAGACCTGCTAAAAAAAACAATGGGCAGAGGCACAGAAACAGGTTACATCCCTCATGGATATGGGGCCATTCAGACAGTACCAGAACAGGAAAAAGTACAAGGTTTTTACTCAAGACTGTTCTTGGTACCCAGAAAGGACAAGGCCTGGTGGTCAATACTGGATTTATCGATTTTGAACACATACCTGGACATTCCAAAATTCAAAATGCTCACTTTGCAACAGCTTCTGCCCATGCGGGGCAAGAATGCTTGGCTGGTGACTTTAGACTTAAAAGAGGCATACCTGCATGTTCCAATAAGACAGTCGTGCAGAAGATACCTCAGATTCAAGGCTGGCTTAATGCATTACCAATTCTCTGCACTGCCCTTTGGCTTATCTACTGCGCCCAGGGTCTTTACAAAGTGCCTGGCACCAGTAATTGCATTTTGCAGACAAAGAAGTATTCAAATATATCCTTACTTGGACAACTGTCTCATTCAAGCAGAGAACAAGGACACTCTTCTACGACACCTGGCGTTTGTGAAAAGGCTTCTAGCATGCCTAGGGTACATAATAAACAAAAAGAAATCGCAGCTGGTACCCAAGATAACATTGCTGGGTGCAAGCTTGCATACAACTGCCCAGATGGCTTACTGCACACCAGACAAACAAAGGCAACTGACTACTTACTTCAAACTGATGGCAACAAAAACCCAGTCTTCTGCAAGACAAATTCTGCAGGCTCTGGGCTTCATGGCATCCTGCATCCTACTAATTCCATATGCAAGACTGCATATAAGGAAACTTCCATGGTACCTAAAAAGTTTATGAAGTCAACATTCACACAGTCTGGAAACAATGATTCCTCTTATCCCCTGCCTGCAACAGGAGTTTCTATGGTGGGCAAAGGCCTGTCACCAGAACATGGGATGGCCCTTCACTCTACCCCCTGCCAGCCAAACCTTAACAACAGACGCATCAGATTATGCCTGGGGGGCCCACATGGCAGGAAGATGCATTCAGGGCATATGGGCACCAAATCAAATGCATCTACGTATCAACCAGAAAGTGATGCTAGCTGTTCAAAATGCCCTAACAGCCTTCAAGGACTTATTTCATCCAGGACAACACCACAGTCATGTGGTATATAAACAAGCAAGGGGGCACACACTCATACCCCCTTTGCAGATTAGCCATGGCACTGTGGGACACAGCTTTGACCTACCAAATAAATCTTCAAGCTCAATTCCTGCCAGGAAAACAGAACACTCTGGCAGACGATTTAAGCAGAAACCTTATGGATCCTCACGAGTGGAAACTAAATCCACAAGTATTCAGCATGATAACAGAGAAATGGGGGAGCCCAGACATAGATCTATTTGCCTCTCCTCAAAATTATTAATTGAAAAGATTCTGCACAAGGACTTATCACAGACAAGCATGGAAAGTGGACACCCTATCCTTCAGTTGGAAAAACCTGTCAGTTTACACCTTTCCTCCTCTGCCTCTTCTACCCAAGATCCTCTTAAAAGTCAGACAAGAGAAGCCAAAGATGATATTGATTGCCCCAGACTGGCCCCGCCAATACTGGTACCCAATCCTAAGGAACTTGTCTCAGTACCCAGCTTGGACCTTGCCTCAAAGACCACAACTACTGTCCCAGTAAAACAATCCGATCCTGCACAATCAACTACAGACTGAACCTGGCAGCATGGCTAATCATGTAGTCATACGAACGACACCTCTCAGTAAAGCTGTGATGGATGTAATTTTGGAAGCCAGAAGGCCTAGTACTAGAAAATCTTATGCTGACAAATGGAAGAGATTCTGTGCTTGGAATCAAGCACAAGGAACTGATACAGCAAAACCACATATTCCTCAGATATTACAATACTTAACTGAGATGCTTGACAAAGGCATAACTTTTTCATCAATCAAAATCCATGCCTCTGCCATTTCGGCTCATTACAATACAGAGCCACCAATCTTTTCTCATCCTTTACTAAATCAGTATCTTAGAGGAGCCAAAAACCTAAGGCCTCCTAGAAGATCACCATTACTTGCATGGAACCTCAATTATGTGTTGGAAAAGCTCACCCTGCCTTCATTTGAACCAGCCGCTACCGCTGATATAAAGTTCTTATCATGGAAGACAGCTCTGCTACTAACAATTACTTCAGCAAGAAGAGTTTCAGAGCTACAGGCCCTCATGGCTGTAAAGCCTTTTATCATATTTTACCCAGACAGGGTGTGTCTGAGGACAAATCCTACTTTTATGCCTAAGGTGGTTTTCAGTGCGGCCCTTAACCAAACAATTCATCTGCCAACTTTTTATCCAAATCCGCAGAACAAAGAGGAGATAATTCTGCATTCCTTGGACGTGCACAGGCAGCTAAGATTCTACTTGAGCAGGACAAAAGCTCTAAGAAAAACTGAGCAATTACTAGTGTCATATGCTGCAGGATTAGAAGGAAAGGCTATCTCAAAGCAGACAATTTCAAAGTGGATAAGCCACTGCATCCGTTTCTGTTACTTACACCATGGTAAACCTGTGCCCAAGGGCATGAGGTCTCATTCCACCAGAGCTGCAGCTACTTCGGCAGCCTTTCTCAGAGGAGTACCAACCAAAGACATTCTAGAGGCTGCTACTTGAAGTTCTGTTCACACCGTTACAAAGAATTACCATTTGCCTCTCTACTCTAAGTCCAGGGCAGGCTTTGCCACTGCAGTACTGCAGGGCCTTATAGCCGCACCTAATGCTGTTTAGCTCCAGCCTCCCAACCATAGCTTTGGGATTCTACCCAAATGTAATGACTGCAACAGTGAAACATGAAGAACATAGTACAGTTGTGTACACTTACCATAAATGTAGATGTTCAAGTGTATTCACTGTTGCAGTCCAGGTTACCCTCCCACCATCCCCCTGTCATTCTACAGTTTATTTTTCCTTCTCTATCTTCTACAACCTATGTGGTGTATTTGCTTGTAGATGAAGGTAAAGTTTATATTGATGCATGTATATAGATATATATATATATATATATATATATATATATATATATATATATATATATATATAAAATATTGCTACCTTTTTGGGGGCACCTGACATCGGGGGCAAGAAAAACTAAAGAAAATGGCGTCGGCTGCATGTTTTATACCCCTGACGACCTGACGTCATGGAAGAGAAGACAGCAACCGACGCAGGACCCAAGACTTTGGAATTCAGGCCAACTGAGGGCAACCTGCCAGCAGATTACCCAAATGTAATGACTGCAACAGTGAATACACTCGAACATCTACATTTATGGTAAGTGTACACAGCTGTACATTCCTGTGACCTTGGTTAGCACCTGTTTTGTGATGTGTTTTTCCGTTATGTTCTGGAGCAAGACCACTGTTTGGGATGAAGAGAGTTCGGAGTCCCATCCACTGATGTTCCTGTGCAAAAACCCAAATTATAATAAAACATGTTATTCAAGTAATTTGCAACTTTTATTATTGTTGTCAGTGGTTGGCTGTGAAAAATGGAAATTCTAGTAGACCCCTGTGGAAGTGAAGAAAATGCTTCTTATTCTTATTCATTCAGCTGCTCCCGTTAGGGGTCGCTGCAGCGGATCATCTGTTTCCATTTGTTCCTGTCCTCTGCATCTTGCTCTGTCTCACCAACCACCTGCATGTCCTCTCTCACCACTTCCATAAACCTTATCTTAGGCCTTCCTCTTCTCCTGTTACCTGGTAGCGTCATCCTTAGCATCTTTTTCCCAATATACTCTGCATCCCTCCTTAGCACATGTCCAAACCAACGTAATCTTGCCTCTCTGGCTTTGTCTCCAAACCTTCCAACCTGGGCTGACCCTCTAGTATACTTATTCCTAATCCTGCCCACCCTCGTCACACCCAGTGCAAATCTTAACATCTTTAACTCTGCCACGTCAAGCTCTGACCCCTGCCTTTTTGTCAATGCCACTGTATCCAACCCGTATAACATAGCTGGTCTCACTACCCTCTTGCAGACCTTCCCTTTCACTCTTACTGGTACTAGTCTGTCACAAATCACTCCTGACACTCTTCTCCACCCAGTCCATCCTGACTGTACTCTCTTCTTCACCTCCCTTCCACACTCACCATTACTCTGAACTGTTGATCCCAAGTACTTAAACTCATCCACCTTAAACACCTCTACTCCTTGTATCCTCACCATTCCTCTATCCTCCCTCTCATTCACGCACATATATTCTGTCTTAGTCCTGTTGACCTTCATTCCTCTTCTCTCTAGAGCTTATCTCCACCTCTCCAGGGTCTCCTCCACCTGTTCCCTACTCTCACTACAGAAGTGAAGAAAATGCTGCATCTTTAAATAAAGCAGAAGTAACATGTGGAAACTGTTAAGTTCAGCACTGGAAGAACTTGGTACTGAATTCTTATTGTTGCTAGCGCCAGTGACACGGTCCCTGTTGTAATAGGATATACAATACAATTTTTGTAAACTGTGTCATCATGAACCAGCTTCCCCTTCTTATTAGTAATTGTTACCACTTGTCTTTGAACTTTTGCTGAAATGTTGTCATATAAAGATTGGTAATCATAAAATAAGTGGTGACATCTGATGCTGTTATCAAAAAGTCGAATTTGAGATTTTAATTCTCTAATTTTGCTAGCATTATGACCAATGACTAATTTGAAAAATTCCAACTCAATGTTGTTAAATAAAGACACTAAGTCCTTTGGAAGTTTTATATAAATGTCAACCCAGTGGAACTTGTTTTAAGTGCAAACATTGTTCCAAGTAAAAATTGTCCAATTCTAAAGATTTAAACTTGAGCAAATTTCTCTTAAGTCAAAAAACATTTGACTTAACAAGAAGAGTAGGAACTGCTGGCACCTGCAACAGTACTTTCCACTGAAATGGATGAATTGGAACCAGAAAATCGATTGTTAGTTTTAATGGTTTGATTGATAAAACTTTCTGAAGCAGGAAACAATTCAGCAACTTGGGTGTTGTTGCTTAAGTTGTCAGAAGAATGCATTTCTTTTCCATTAAAACTGAATGCTGGTAAAGCAGGTGCAACAGACACGACCCTATTTAATACTTCATTCACTTTGGAGATAAGACTGTTCAGTGTATGAGTAATTTCAAGAATGCCCCCAGTAATGGAGTTGATGAATAAATTCAAATTAGGATCTTTTTCATTACCAGAACTTTTGGTATGCTGGGTGCCTTCCATTAAAATTCCAAACATTACCAACAAATAAATAACAAACCAGTAATAGTGGCATTGTGACAGCTGTAAATTCATTCCAAGTAAACACCAGAACCACTTCAAAGTAGTGGAAGTAACATCAAATTAACCCAATAATATGTTGTTGTATCTTTCGGCTTTTCCCGGTTAGGGGTCGCCACAGCGGAACTCTGGTCCGCTAATGATTGGCAGTAGATTTTTACGTACCGAGTTGCCAGCTCTGACGCACAATATTCAACGAAGGTACGCCCATTCATGCATGTCTCCACACAGAAGACACTTTAGCTGAGAATCGAACAGGACAATGTCTTACTGTGAGGCGACAACACTACTGCAGCACCACCAGCACGTAGAAATGAACCCAATAATATACACCTAGTAAATGTAGTGGGTACAATGAATATGTCACAGTTCTAGTGCAAGTAAGCAACATGTAGAAGCTCTCTTATTGCCTCAGTATGGCTACAATATGATGTGGTGAAATGTTTTTGAGATAATTTATCTTCTGCAATGAGATGTGATAGAATTTAAATTAAAAAGGTCTTGAAATATTTACCATGCTTTCATTTTATTAAGTTATAGGTTTTGTTATGCCAGGCTTTTTTTTATGTTGTTATTTCAGTTATTTTCAGTATAATAAAATGTATGTTGTTTTCTGTTCAGAAATGTGTACTTTTTGCACAGGAAGGAGTACTATATTCTTGAAAGTGGCATACAGTTCTGGCAATGTCCCTGATGAAACAGAGTTTTGTACTCTGACTTGTGCGACTTGTGAAGTGTGCGACTTCAGAATAAGAATGTGTATTAACTGGGTGTTGTGGAGATGCAAGGGGGCTTACCCCTTCCAAGTGCAACCATGATATTTTGCTTTATTTATGCACTATTATCTTTCTACTGTGGTATAGAATTACTTTATGGCAATATTCTCGGATATTCTGGTGGGAATGTTAGGAATTTTAGTTTACAAATTTTCAAGTTGTATATGGGTATTTTAAGTCAATATACAAATGCAACAAGATTTACGATAGCTGGATTAATACTGAAATTTTGACAGGCTTCAATTCAATAATGTGTGGTTTTGTTTTTGTAATGTATTTGGGCTGGCTTGTTTTGGGCTGACAACAGTTTGCTGAATTTCTTTTGGTCAGTAGTAATTGATTCTGTAGGATTATATATAGACAGGCAGTAGCCATGACATTTTCAAAACACTTTGGAATTAAATAATATTGTTAATGTACGTGTATGTCTATTTTAAGCTTGAATAGTAATTTAAAACTATGAAGTAAATCTCTCAACTCTCTTTGTAGACCTTCATGATCAGAGTTTTATATTTGTACAATAATGGTCTTGCCTTTTTGAACAAAAGAGCCTAAAGTTTGGCAAATGTGTATTTTGATACCAGTATCCTGACGTATTTGTCATGCTTTCATTTTATTGAGTTGTCATCTTATTTAGAAGATATTGTCTCCTGTTTGGTGTAGCTGCTACTCAGAAAAGACTGTTAATTTAAACCTTATTTTTTCACTATCTTGAAGTTGTCTCATACAATGATTATTTACAGGTAGTTGTAATGAAAGTACATGATTTATAAGTCAGTAGGAGCAGAAAAAATCACTTTTATGATACAGCTACATAGACAGAAAACAGCAGAAAAAGCCATCAACTGTATGTCTAGCATACTGGAACTGTGAGATTGTACCTGAATTCCGAATGTCACATTTTCTCTATCATGTTTTTTTTCTTCTCTTTCACTCTTTTTTTTCCCCCTTTTCTTATTCTTGATTCTCTTTATATTGATCTGCCTTTTTGAACCCTTCTCCATGTCCTTTGGCACCTTATTCTCAGGGATTTTTTAAGCCGTATTGAAGTAACAGCCACATATGTCTCATGAGCTTCTGCTGAGCCATCTTGGCACCATACTCCCTCGAAATTTTTTGCTTCCTGTTGACTAAAACACCACTTGTATGTCCTGCATATAGCTGATTATACTAACATTTATAAAGTAAATCCTATCTCTGTCCTGGTATTTTCAGAGTCTGTTCAAAATTATCTGCTTCTCGTGGTATAGCCATCCCTTCTAATCTTTGAGATTGCCATCACTAACTTTGCTAAACCTAGCAGATCGTGGATGTTGCTGAAGGGAAGGCATTGGTGCTACATTGCTGTTGCTTGTCTTTCACAGATATAACTGTTTCATTGAATTGAATGAGGATAAAATTCTTCCTGGAGTGTTTGATTTCTGCAGTGCTAACTTCTTCCTTGTGTTTTGTGTGTCTTACAAATGATGTAAATTGTTGGGCAATGAGGACATGTTTTGAACAGTTGCAAAGAATCTCGACCAAGAATAAGTGAAATTTACATCAGCACCGAGTACAAAAACAGTTGGCATACTTAATGAACACAAGACTTATCCCTCCTTGTTTATCCTGTTCAAATGAGAAATACAAACTGGTAGTAACAAGTCATTTTGCTAAATTATAAGACTATTATAGCATTAGGGAGATGTGTAAAAGATGAACTATCTGGAATTTCAGGCTGAAATAAATAAGTAAATACGGAAGTAAACTACAAAATATTACTTGACTGTAAAGTAGTCTGTTATGTATTTCGCACGTAAGAAAAGCACACAGAGATACAGTAGTTAGTGTTGCTTCATCACAGCACTTGGTTCTTGGCTGGGGTACCTTCTTTGCACAGTCTGTACTTCCATCTAGTGCCCTCAGGGATTTTTGCCAGGTGTTTCATTTTCCTTCCCCAGGCATGCAATAGGTGAATTAGCATTTCTCCACACTTTCTGTGAGTGTTTCTGAACATGTTATGTTTTCTGCAATTGACTGGTGCCCTTTCCAGGATTAGTTTGAGCCTAGTGAATGCCACAGTAGGCTTTAGCTTCCCATGACCCAGAATTGGATTAAGCAGGTAATATGAGAAAAAAATAAATTAAATAATAAAATAACATTCAGATATTCAGTGGAGAGGATGAATACAGCAGTAGAAAGCCAAAGCTATACAGGTCTAAAATTTTTATTTTTGTGGGGTATCACATTTTATTTGTTTTAAAACTGTTAAGCTGTTCAATCAAATGTAACAAAAATTGTTTTTTTCTTTACCTTGAGTTTTATGGTAAGAGTGACTTGTCAGAGGACTTCAGAACTGACAGGTGGCTCTTTTACTGATTTCACCTCTCTAAAATTGATGAATGGGTAGACGTTGCTGCTAAAAATCTGAGACGTGAAGCTGGATGCAGTCATTTTGTTTCTTGATCAGTCTGAACAAAGTCTGATGACTTAGAATGAGGGTGGCTATGGTTCATATCATTTTAAGTGGTTAAAATATCAAAACAGAAAAAGTCAGTTTTAGATCAGCAATTGCTTTGAGGCAAAATTGGGTCAGGAACACTTGAGAGCTAAGCACTCTATATATACACTTATAGCACACACATATGCATACTATACTAACAATTACAGCCAGTTGTATGATTGTGTACACCTTAGATGTGTGCTTAAGTTCAGACGAATGCATGAAAACCTAAATAATGGCCTAGCACTGTATTCAAGCTTCCTGCTGTCCAAACCACACAGTACAGATCTCTCTTAACTCGTTAGCTCCCGAATCACAAAGACCCGAATCAGTAACAGATTTTAAATATTCTTGCTTACTTAGTGTTGATAAAATAAGAAGCATTTTTTCCACATAATTCCAAAAATGTGTTAACTTGTGCCTTTCATTGCTTAATGACGGTCTACAACAATTTTGCCAGAAAAAAACAGACATTTTATGAAGAGTAGACCAAAATACCACCCAACGTCTTTGGCTCTTTCCTTTGTATGGAATTCTTGAGCAAAGGAGCAGCAATTGACTAGTGAACTTTACCGCTTTGCGGTTGTGTTTTTTGTATGACAAGGGGCAAACATGCAGGGTGTGTGCTATTCAGTAAACCTAGTAACGTGATGTTGACCATGTTATATACCAAAGACAACATAATAAATGCTTATGATAATGAGACAAAACAACATGGGGAAGTGATTCAGAAGCATTTAAAGGCTGCACAACGACACGACTCACACCTTACATTTGTCCATGATCATTACACACGTTCCGACAGAGTTAGGTAGTGTATAATGTTAGGGGTCGCCACAGCTTTTGTAAATGTGTATTTCCAAGATACTCTTGTTGCACACACTTGACAGCAGTCACCCCTGAAGGTATCAGGTCCTTTACATATATTAGCCACAAGGAATTTTCAGTGACTCACTAGGGACACAGGAGGGGTTATCTCAGTCACTGCCTCACGTATTTGCTATCAGTTCCTCAGTGTCATGCTTCAGATTGTGGGGGTACATTTGTGGTTCTATCATACTCCAGAGGAGAGAATCAACACCATGAAGGACTTCTGCTCTGCAGCCCATTTCCCTTAAGCACTGGTGGCCGTACACTGTACCCACAATGAAGTAAAGGCTCCACCTGGAGAACTGGGAAGGAGGCATGTGAACAGCAAAGGACATTATCTACAGTGTTTGTGTAAGCCACCCAGGAAGTTTCCATGACTCACACCTATAGCACACACGTGACCTGTATCAACAGTTTGCGAGGAGTAATTTCCCATTTGGGCATATTGTGGGTGGTGCTGGATGTGCTTAGAACCCCGGCTTATAACATCAAATCCACATAACCATACTGACCAGGGCTACAACCGTGCCCTTGAGCAACCCGAAACATTATAAATTGTATGTTTTTCCTGTAGAAGTCACAGTTTGCTGCCTGGATAAATCCGTTGGTGCCTTGCAGTATAACAGTGCCACACTTTCCTGTACTTAGTGTGTGCTATGTTACATCATAATACAGTTAGGAAGCAGTTACAGCAAGATGATGTTGTGCAGGAACCACAGTTCCCAGCACCACAGGCAGCATCAGCTGGGACGGAGGAGTCAGAGATGGAGCCAGCAGCAGTAGATGTCGATTTCAGATGGAGACAGATACAGTATAATGTGACACTAGCAAAGAAGCAGCAGGTTGCACATAGCTTTACAAAATAAAGTTAAGGTTAAGTAGGTACGGAACAGTTAACATGATGTATGCAAAAATACCAGACTGTGCTTACTCATGCATAGGCTGGCCACACTGTGCATCACATTCACGCAACCCAAGTAACAGTGTACATGGAGTGGGGCACATTTTTCATTTGCAGACAGACAAGGGAGTACAAGATGGCTTGCCTTTCACAGAGAAGTGTGTGCGCATGCTGAGGTGCAGTTACGGCTGGTATGACAACTTGTTGGGGGGGTTAATGTGTAGAAGGGCTAGGTTCAGTGAGTGTATGGGATGTGCTGGGGGCTATGGTGTGTGTGTGTGTGTGTGTGTGTGTGTGTGTGTGTGTGTGTGTGTGTGTGTGTGTGTCTGCAAGGAGACAGCCTCAGAATATGGAACAGCACTGCTCCTTGACCTACTGGACAGGACCAGAGCATGCACGACTGAGGGTCCATCTTCTCATGTATTCCACCCCCCTCCCATGAGAGCTGGCTATGCTAGGAGTTGTCTTAGCTGTACCACGACCTAGAATAGATGTTGACTGTATCCAGCATCTGCTAGAGGATGTGCTGGCATGACTGTGACCATGGGTAGAGCCTCTCCTGGGTGTTGATTCATCCACTACCGATGTTGCAGTGGAAGTGCTAGCACTACAAGAGTGGACTTTGCTCATCCATGGTCAGGTTACCCAAGATCCAAGAACATACCAGATGACCAGCTGTGAGGATTGTCCCTTTCCCCAAAATACAACCCAGGGAAGACACTGCATAGCCAATGTGTGAGTCAGTCTGTCCAGTGAATCACAAGTACAGGTCACTGCAGTCCCATATGTCAGCATACACAGCCTAGATCACCCTCACAATCTCTGCCATGACTCTGGTGGAAGTAGCCTGTGCCTCTACGATAGCCCTGCACATACACTGTGTGGCAGTTACTGGCACATCAACCTCAGGGGGAGGAAAGTAACCGTATCTCTGCAGAACACATGTATCAAACCACTCTGTGTATACCTTTCTGCCCATAAGTGCTAGGGGCAGATTCAGACAGCTTCCTCCTGGGTGGCCACCATAAAACATGAGCTATACTGTTCCTATCAACCTCTCCAGTCTCAGATGGTAGTGTGTCCTGGGTATGTGCAGGCATACAGACTGTATCCATTCTGAGTAGGAGATGTGGGAGTTCACACTCCTTATGTCCAACTCACACAGTGCACCCCCAGACTGTGCCAGCTTTTCCCCAACTAAAGATCCTCCAGCATCAGACAGCAGTAGTTTCATAGTGCTGGTGCCATATTAGGATGTAAGTGAGGTCAGCAACTCAGCCATTTCCAAATGGGGTGCTTCGTTAGAAGGCTTACCACCTGTCACCTTCCATTCCTATGCCATAGACTGTGTTCTGTGAATGTCAACTTTGGCCATATCAGTCATCCTATAGTGTACGATATATAATTACAATCCTGACCACCCACAGCATTAATGTTGACAATTTCTGCTAGCTACAGTCATGGAAAGACTGGCCAGCTGAATGTACTGCAGAGAGATCTCTAACATGGAAATGGAGGGCCAGTACTACCACCTCATTTTCAAACTCCATAAACATGGGCTTGTGGGTGGATCTGGTTTTCTCTGCCTGTTTTTTAGGCATAATTTTGTTGATATGGAAAACAGTGGAATTAACAGCTGTGGTCCTAAATATGACTTTAGAAATCCTGATAGTAATGCAGTACTGATAGACCAGCTGCTATGGTTTAGTTGAGACCGACACTAACATAAGTGTATACACAAAATAATCTTGACCTTCAGGCATTATTGTGTCCTAAGCACAATCCCCGCCCCCCCCCCCCCCAAAAAAAAAAAAAACAGCATGTGAAGCAAGTTAACAAGCACATGAACATTACAATGTAAGTGGTACAAAGGTCGGGTCTATATTATATGCTCAAAGTTTTAAAACTTCGACGCTCATATGATCTACACCATATGAGCAAAGTTTTAAAACATCGAACATAAAATAAAAATAAACAAAAACAAAAATACCTACCTGAATGCTGTGAGCAGGGGGGCAAGTCCCCCTGCACCCCCCACACCCCCCTCTGCTTAAATATACCAACTCCGAGATCGCACTACAGTGAAGTAAAGGGAAATATTCCCTACGGCTATCTCCATTGAAACTTGTGAGCTTTCAAAAGTTCGCTCATATGGTGTCGACCATATGAGACTCCACAGCCAATAGCTGGCTGAAGTTATTGTGGTCACCATCTCAATACTGTAAGTGTACAATCCTTTAGCTAAACAAACAATCTTTTAGCTAAACAACAACTTGCCAAAGCATACCACCATCCAATTTTTCATTATGTATTTTTTTATCTTTTTCCCCTGCAGAAATTGAAAGGAGTAGGGAGACACACAAGAGCAGACTAAAGTCCTAAAGGGGTATGTATACATGCTGTTGTGAAAATGTGTCAGTTTACATAGTAACAGTTGTAACCATTACATCTGTTTCTACTGGCATAGTTAAAGGGTAGTGTTATGACTGTGCAATGTTAGAACTGCGCTTCTGCAGGCCTCCTTCT
Organism: Protopterus annectens; assembly: GCF_019279795.1. Taxonomy (NCBI): domain Eukaryota; kingdom Metazoa; phylum Chordata; order Ceratodontiformes; family Protopteridae; genus Protopterus; species Protopterus annectens. The sequence continues at coordinate 828,628,457 of NC_056727.1, read as the reverse complement.
GTATAGATGGACAAATGACTCATGTTAAGTCTGTGTGCACTGTGATTTTTAAGATGGCCATGGGTTCAAGTCCTGTTGTTATGGAAGTGTATATATTTATACCAAAACTCTTCTACTCACTGGAGATATTCACCCCAATCCTGGTCCTCACACTCTCCACCCAGCCACAACCACCCTTCAACCCTGTCTGCCCCCCTCCAAAAAAATAACCATCCTCTCCATGAACATACAAAGCATATTTAACAAAACCACTGAATTTCAATCTTGGCTAGCTCACCATACTCTAGATATCATAACTCTGTCTGAAACCTAGCTAAAACCATATATCTCAAGTGATGAAATCCTACCACCTGGATGCAACATTTTCCATCTGGATAGAACCCCCCCCCCCAAAAGGAGGGAGGTATTGTTATACTCTATTCTGAACAATTTAACCTCTCCCCCTTATCTAGTCCACTCCTAAACTTTTTCCCCGCAGAACTATTGATACTAAATTGTTATTTAAACACCCATAAAAAATTGCAATCACTTCCATTTATATCCCACCAGGTAAAAACATCTCCATCCTTGACGCACATCCTATCATGGATCTCACTCAATATACCCTATAAAACAGTCATCCTTGGCAATGTAAATTTAGAGTGGAAAGCACTAAATTCTGACTCGCCAAACGTCAGCATTAATCTTCATGGCTTCTCCCAACTAATCTCAATCCTAACATGCATGAATAAATACTCCAGCAACAGCTCTATCCTTGACTGGATCCTGACATCAGATCCAATCCTCTGTCACAACCCCTGTATATTACCTGATACCTTAAGTGATCACCTGCCCACCTGCATCCATAGACGCTCTCTTCAACTGAACAAATAAAATTATGCTTTGAAGAATGCCAAGAACAAAACTACTTCAACATAATATTGATACCCTGGGTCTAAAATATGCAATAAGCTCCAGAGATGGAAAAATAATAGGAATCTTCATTAAAACAATAAACGTTAAGTGCTTTCTGCCCTTTTAGCTATTTAGGGGACTTCATCAGAACAGTTAACTGCTAAAACATAACCCTTGTATAAGGAAGTACCACAAATCAGTTTCCTTTGTTAAGTGATGCTTAACAATGTTAAAATAACTCTTTCCTAAAATACAATTAAAAATATTTCAAACACGTACTTATTACTTAATAAATATAATGCTTATAAATTCAAAGCTCTTTTCTCTAAAATAGGTAATAAAGAAAGATATTTGTTTAACCTGGGGGGGGGGGGGGGAGTTTAAGTTAACAATCTACTGAAATTCTTTTACTTCAATGTCTAATTCCATCCAAACACCCCGAACATTAATAGGCACTACATCCAGTATCCCAAAGTGAAATTTATTAAACCCTTGACATGCTTAAGAGTCTTTATACAAGGAATTGTTCATATTTGCCTTAGAAATGACATGTAAATGTTCATACATTCTTTTTCTAAACATTATTTCTGTTTTTTCTCCACATAATGCATCCACATTTATCACAGATTGCAATATAAATCAAACCTCAGCTGACACAGTTCCCTTCACCTAATCTAATGTGCCTAGAAATACCTTTAACTTCCGCAGAATCAGCTTCCAAAACATAGGGACATTGCTTACATGAATCACACCTTCTAGTACTCTTCAAAGCTAGAGGGGGTTCAATGTAAGTTTGTTCAAAAAGAGTTTTGAAATTCCTTCCAGTTTTATACACAAAAAGGGGCCTTTGCCCCAAAATTTCCAGAACATCCGGATTCCCTTTAAAAATTATCCAATTTTATGCCATAATATCCCTGACGTCTTTGAACCCACAACCATAAGGGACCACCATACTACTAGAAAAATCTTTATTAGAAGTAGTCTCAGCCTTTTTTAACGTTGGGCCTGCAGTTTTGTCACCTAAGAGGGGTTTGTACTTCTTTCCCCAGCCTGATAAAACTTCATCAACCACTTTCCGCAGCTTATTAACTGGGTAGCCACTATTTTCAAACATTCAGTTAATTTTAAACTATTTCTGTTTTAAATACGTCCACCTCAGAACACATCCTAGCAACTCGGACCAACTAGCTCTTAAAAATATTATTTTTCATATGCTTAGGATGATTGCTATGAAAATCCAAATAGTGATTGGAAGATGTTTCCTTTCTATAAATTCTCAATGCAAAACAACCCCTCACCTCGTTCTTGTACAGGGTAATGTCAAGATAATTAATATAAACACTATCTGTGGTGGAAGTAAACTTAAAATATGTACAAATGTTTATGTAGTCAACAAAATATCTTTCCAGAAAATAAAAATATCATGCAAAAAACGATAATATGCTACCCAGTTCTTAAAATATGTGAAACAAAAATGCCATTCCTCCCAGGCATAGAGAACTAAATTGGCATAAATGGGTGCACAGCTGGCACCCATAGCTACCCCTGAAATTTGTTTGAAATATTCACCATTGAAGGTGAAAAAATGTGTTAAGGAAAACATATTCTATAGCTGATATAACAAAATGAATCAACTCTTCACTAAACCTTGTAAGGCTCCAAACTGCTTCATAAAATAAATCTAAGCCTTCTTTATGGGGGATAGTTATGAATAAATCAACCACATCGATGGTAGAAAAAGAACAAGCTTCACTATACCAATTCATATCTATCTTAGTATGAAAATCCCAAGAATCATTCAGTAGATAAGGGACCAAGTCAGTACAATTTAAGAATCCTGTTGATAAACATCCCCAGAGAGTAAGTGGGGCCATTGTGAGCTGAAATAACCCTAAAAGGTGGCTGTGCTATGTCTTTATGGACTTTTGGAATACCCAAAGCTACTGGAATCAGGGGGTGCTCATTTCTTAGGAAATCAAGTAGATCTTCGGAAATAGCCCCCTGTAAAAGGGACTCTTCCAAAAAAAACTGTATTTTCCTATGAGCTAAAAAGACTTAATTCTTTGAGGCTTCATGATATCTGGTAGTGTCATGGAACAATAATAAAAGATTAACATAATCCATCTTATCAGATATCACTGTACCCCCTCCCTTGTCCGGCTTCATGATTCTTAGGGTTTCATTCTTCCTTATTTCCTGCACTAAACTAAATTCATGCTTGGTTAAATTAAAAAATCTACTTTTGTTGTAAGCCAAAGCATGATGAACTTCTGATAAACATGCATTTTCATAAGCTGAAATAACAGGATGCAAAGGGGGGGTTAAAATAGCTGTTTCTCTTCAAAGCCAGGTCATAGCCAACCTTACCAGTTTGATTATGTTGATCTGAAGTAGTTGATTTCATTTGATCATCAACCTGTGGGATATCGGATCCGGACTGGATCCGAGACGGCAGCTTCACCAGCATCTGATCCAAGCTCCAAGCTCCTCCCCTTACCCATAATACCCATCCATCTCCTTCCTTCCCTCAGATCTCGTTTGCCACGGCTTTGCCAAGCAGCGTGGTCTCAGAGCTTCAGGCATGGTAGATGCTTTTTCCGGCTATTTTTGGGTGTTGGTGTTTTTGTTGGCTCCGGCAGGTTCCCTTTCCCTTTGCTTAACCCCCCCTTCGTTTTGCGTCACGTTTACTGTTTTTAAAAAAAAAAAAAAAAAAAAAAAAAAAAGGGTTTTCTGTAGCAGTTAGAGTAGGCCTTCTCTCCCTTCCCCCTTCTTGCTAGTGAGTTGTGTGTGAGTGGTGTGGTCAGGCAGGTTAAGACTTTGTGCCTTTAATTTGTTGGCATGGCAGATCAGCAATCAAAACTGATTTTCAAAAAAAGTGCACAGAGTGTGGCCCTACGTTGTTCCAGGCTGATGGCCACACTCTGTGTGTGGTGTGTTTGGGGGCAGCCCATCCTTCCACTGACTGCCCTTTTTGTGCAGGGTTCTACCCCAGGGTCCTGAAAGATCTCAGGGCGAAACTGATCCTTAAGGGACTTCTTCCTGCTACGAAGACGGCTGCCTCCACTTCTAATATGGTCACGGCCATGACCACTTCTTCCTCTTCAGCCACTGTCTCTTCCCCTCACTTCCAGGTTGGGACTCAACCTCCAGTCCATAGGCTTGTGGACAGGGAGCCTAGGAAAGAGAAGAGCAAAGATAAAGACAGAGAGAGAGAGAGAGAGAGAGACAAATGACGGAAGAGATCCCCGGACTGGATGGATCTGGTGGGTCCTCCTCCGAAACAACAGGTAGTTTCCAGGCCAATTTATCCTCGGCTCCACTCGCCCAGATTCTCGCCGGAGGAGCTTAGACCTTCTTCCAGGGCTTCCACACATCGACCCTCCTGGTCTGCGTCGGTGGCCTCGTCGCATTCCACCAGACGTTTGAGTGAGGCAGACATGGACAAAATGATACAAAGATTTATTCGCACCCAGCTTCAGATGCGGGTCTTGCCAGCCTCCTCTCCCTCTGGAGGGGGGAGCTCGCTTCCCTTTTTTGCCCCGATATCTCCTTCTCCGGTCTGACCCCCGGTATCAGAGTATATGGATCCGAGAGGTCCCGGAGTCAAGGGGTCGGTGCCAATAGTAATGAGTACCTCGACTCCAGCCATTACCTTGAGCATATTGGATCCGACTAGTTCGGACCCGAGCAGCTTTCGGAGCCGAAGCCTAGGCATCGGATCCGAGCGATTGGATCTTTCTTGTTTGGTGCTGATGATGTCGGGAAAGGGCCCTCCCCTCGGTGTCTCTTTTCTGCCGGGTTCAGCTCTGATCCCCATGTCGGATCCGGGGAGAGCAGCTTCCTTATTAGTTTCCCGGGAGGCTCACTCCCCCACAGCTTTCGACATGGAGGAAAGGGTTCTCTCTTGTGGATTGAGGCCTCTGATCATCTCCTCGGATTCCTCCCTGACTCCGTCACCTCCGGGTGTGTCTTCAGCCATTTTACCCATGCAGGGACAGCCCGTGCTCGATGTGCCCCAGACTGTTTCCCTCAAGGAACAACAGGTAGTTTGCAAGCCCTTTCTAGAGAGTCCCACCGAAGAGATTCCTTGCAAACGAGCATGTAGAAGGAGGCACCTGGACTCCTCTACAGAGTCCCTCACTGAAGATACTGATTTGGAGGAAGAGGAAGGGTTCTCCCAGATCACCCCCGACAATGCCTCTTTTGGAGACACCATAGAAATGCTGCACCAGCAGTGGGGTTGGTCCGCCCCCAAGCCTTCCTCGGATGACTCTGTGTTTTTGAAGGCCTTCGGCACGGGCCCGTCTACCTCCTGGGTGTGTCCCCCCCATGGATCCCTTGATGGACCTTATTACCACCAGGGCATGGAAGGAGCAAAACACCATGGAGCCAATCTCCAAGTTTCCCGACAAAATGCTGAGCCCTCCTGTAGACAGACCTAGTTGGAACAAGTGGTTCCCAGTAGACACCATGGTGGTAGTGGTTGCCACTAAGAAAGACCTAGCCCAGGAAAGTTCTATGGTCCATCCCCCCGACCGAGGGTCCAGGAAGATGGAACGTCTGGGAAAGCGGACATATGCTTTAGCCACCTTTTCTATAAGGGCGTTGAATTATTTGGCCCACATAACTCGACTGCAATGAGACCTGGTCAAGGAGTTCACTGAGTTGTTCCCAAAGTCCTTGTCACCGGAGGATAAAAGCATACTTTCCGCATGAATGGCCACTCTCAAAGTGGTTTCTAATATGTCCATGAACCTCCTTTCGCATGCCACTGAAGGAGTGGCAAGGGCGGCTGAGTCCAGCGTTGCCATGAGGCGACACACCTGGCTCAGGCTATGTCAGTTCATGGAACCCTTTAAGGCGTCTTCCACGAATGCCCCTTATGGTTCTTTCTTGTTTGGGAAGATGGTTGGTGAGATGTTGGTCCAGAGTGAAAAGGACGGGAAGACACTGTCTGCCATCGGAATCTGCTTCTCTAGCCCCCAAAGATCCTTTTCCAGGAATCAGCGGGGGCAAAAGAAGATGTGGTTCCGGAAGTATCAGTAATCCTGGGACACTCAGGACTCATCTTTCCCTAGAGGCAGAGGGGGACAAGACAGATGCTGGCCCCAGAGGCAGGGGGGAGGGGTCCAAGAAATGTTGGGTCTCGAGAACTGTTCTCGGACAGGCCAGCACAGCAGCCCTAAGGGGTTGCCCGACTGCTCTGCTCTGGAGGCAGTCGGAGGTCACCTTTTGATGCATGTGATGGCATGGGAGTCCATGCCATCAGACCGTTGGGTGCTTCAAATAATATCTAGAGGTTATACTATTCCCTTTGTGGCTCCTCCCATCCCCCCAAAACACCTCCCAGACATTCTATCCGCAAAAAGGGAGGTAGCAGCACTCAAAATAAAAAAGCTGCTAAGGAAACTACTCATCCAGCCCATCTCCCAAGATCAGTCCGGATCAGGCATCTATTCCAGGTTCTTTTTAGTGCCAAAAAAGACGGGGGACCTAAGGCCTATTCTGGATTTTTCCACCTTGAACCTGTCATAGGTGGGTACTAGGCTATTGGCCCTAGGGCCTATATAAGCCTAGCCAAAAAGGTACCCTGGCTTTCGCCACCCAAGAAAATTATTTTTCTGTGCTCCTGTTGAGCAAAGCTACAGAGGTGATCCCTGGGGTGAATTTCCTATGTCCCATCCAGTCATCAAGATTTTTCTTGAAGAGGGCTAATGAGGAGCTTTGTTTGATATAGACAGGTAGTTTGTTCCAGAGTATGGGAAGTCTCTGGGACAGGAATGTATCCCTCCAGCATGTTCTGTTTATTGTAGTGACAAGGATTAGGTCCCCAGAGTGTGTATCTCTGAGGGATTGGGATTTCTTTAAGTGGAGCATATCCAACAGCTCTGGGTTTGACATAGCTTTGTATGTTAGGCAGAGATTTCCTCTGAGTAGGCGATATGTGATGGAGTAAAGCTGGAGTTTTTTGAGACTGTCTGCATAGGACATCTGTTTGAGGTGGGTAATCATCTTTGTGAGGTATTTCTGCAGCCTTTCCAGTTGTTGTAGATATCTTGTGAGGTACATACCAAAAGGGGTGTTGTACTCTCTAATGGGTCTAATGAGTGATGAGTAGAGGGGAACAATGACATCTTTTTTTCCTGGATGAGAAACCTTTTGTGATGGGGTGTGCCACGTAGAAGGATTTCCTGACCACTGTGGCGATGTGATTATCAAAGGAGAGACTACTGTCCACCTGTGTCACAAGGTCTCTTATCACACTTTCCGTGTTAAGTAGACTACCACGTATGTGGAAGCTCATGGGTACAGAGTTTTTACCAAAGGGGATGACCATGCACTTTTTGGCATTGAGCTTGAGGCTATGGCTTTGACACCAGGCATCTGTCTCTGTGAGGCCCTTTTGTAGGATGTCCACATCGTTAGGAGTTTCAGTTATGGCTCCTAGTTTGCAGTCATCTGCGAACTTCGTTAGCCAAAGATCTTCTGTGTTAGCCTGTACTTCAGATAGGTAGATACCAAACAGGAGCGGACCCAGGACTGAACCCTCTGGTAGGTACTCCACTTGTCACTGATCTGAAGTCGGATTTGGAGTCTAGTACTTTCACAACGTGGGTTCTGTCAGTGAGCCAGTTGCCAAAGAGAAGTTCCGGATGGTCCATCCTGCCTTGCCTGCAGAAGAATGACTGGATGTGCTCAAAAGATCTCCAGGATGCATACTACCATATAAAGATGCACAGACACTCCAGGAAGTTCCTTTGCTTTTGGCTAGGGGCCAATCACTATCAGTTCCGAGCCCTACCCTTCAGTCTCACCACAGCCCCTAGTGTGTTCACCAAGGTCATGGCAGTAGTAGAGCCTCACCAGAGACTTCAGAGGATACAGGTCTAGTCGTACCTGGACGATTGGTTCTTTGCCACTCCCACCAGGCGTCTACTTTGTTAGGCCAGAGACTATTTCCCAAGCCCCTAACAGCCTACCATAAATAATAATCTTCTTGTACAGGCATCTACTAACCTCACTCCCTTAAAAAAGCAAGTATCTTTCTGCTCTATCAACCTCAGGAGTGTAGTAAATAAAGTACAGGACTTCCATGCGTGGTTAGCTAACTATACCCCTGACATAGTCACCTTAACTGAAACCTGGATGAAACCATATAATAAAGATAGTGAAATTACCACACCTGGCTATAACATCCTACGACTTGATAGACAAAAGAAAAGAGGAGGAAGGGTAGCCATACTCTTCCATGACCACCTCTCAATAACTACCCCAAACCTCCCTCTACCCACTTTTTCTACAGCTGAACTCCTACTTACCAATGTTAAACTTAACAGCTTTACCACCATAAGTGTTGTAGCAATCTACATCCCCCCCAGTGATAATCTTAGTATACTGGAGAACATCCTACACCACCTCTCACAGACCATCTTTAATGAAACCATCATTCTAGGAGACATAAACATAGATTGGCTTACAATTCAAACTCCCCATACTACCTCTTGTATCAACCTACATCGATTTGAGCAACTAATCACTTCCCCTATCCATATTAGCAAGTCACACCTGCCACAGTCTCTCCTGGACTGGATTTTGGTGTCTCATCCCCAAAATTACCACAACCCACACACACTACCAAATTCCCTTAGTGACCACCGCCCTATCATAGTAAATAGACACACTCCCCATTTCACCAGACCTTTCAAGTTTATCACCTCCCGCAAAACCTCATCTTTTAGTCCAGACTCTTTCATAGACCAACTCTCTAATATTAACTGGTCCCATCTCACTACACTCCCCTTAGATGAGGCTGTCCAATCTTTCAACTCTACCTTTCTAAACATCCTCAACTCCCTAGCTCCCGTCCATCTATCAGAATCAAAGCAATCACCACTCCTTGGCAGACCAAACATACTAGAGCCTTGTTGAAAAGATGTGACAAGATATGGAAATTATGGACCAAAACTAAGACCCCATCTCTCCTACAGACTTACAAAGAACTTAAAAATCAAATAAAAAAAATTATCAACAAAGACAGGATCAACTTCTATGCAAACCCTCCCACCACCCTAATATCTGACCCTAAAAAATTCTGGAACTCAATTTATCATATACTGCATCCATGAAGCCCTTCCCCTCCCAACCCATGACCAAATAAAACTTTTGAAGAAACCGCCACTGAATTTAACAATCATTTTATTAATTCAGTAACTACCATAATTAATGACCTCCCCACTAGTAAAAATACTAAAAACCCCACTTTCTCATCTTCCCCTCCTTCTAACTCTTTCTCTCTTAGATCTGTCTCAACTAAATGTATTAAATCTCTACTCTCTAACTCAAATCCTGCTCCCCCTCAGCTGATAACCTACCCTCTTACTTCCTACATATAGCTGCTGAACCCCTAGCCTATCCATTATCCATCCTGATCAACCGATCTATCTCTGAATCATACGTTCCATCAATATGGAAAACTTTCTACACTTTACCCATACATGTGTGTGTCTTTCGGCTCTTCCCGGTTAGGGGTCGCCACAGCGGAACTCCGGTCCGCTAATGATTGGCAGTTGATTTTTACGTGCCGAGTTGCCAGCCCTGACGCACAACCTTCAACGAAGGTATGCCCATTCACGCATGTCTCCACGCAGAAGATGCTCTAGCTGAGAGTCGAGCCGGACCGCATCTTATTGTGAGGCGACAACGCTACCGCAGCACCACCACCACGGATACATTACCCATACATAAAGGAGGTAATTCTTCTGATATATCAAACTTCAGATCAATTGCTATACCGTCTCCCCTCTCCAAGATTCTTGAGAAATGCATTCACAAACAGATAATGCAATACCTTCTCGAACAGAACCTTCTAACACACACAACATGGATTTTGTCCCAAACACAGCACTACAACTGCACTAATATCCTTCATTAATACCGTGACAATAATAAACTAGTCAGATGTCTGTTTCTTGACCTGTCCAAAGCCTTTGACACTGTCTTCCATCCCCTCCTCCTAGACAAATTCTGTCACCTAAGATTCTCTCCTCCCACCATATCCTGGTTTTCCAGCTATGTGTGTAACCGCCGGCAAGCTGTTAAATGGCACTCTGCTCTTTCTCCCTCCCTAAGCATTCCAATGGGTGTCCCCCAAGGATCCATACTGGGGCCACTCCTCTTCAATATTTTCACCAACCTACTTTACACTTCTTGTCCCAACTCCACAGTTGTACAATATGCTGATAATTCTACAGTCATCACCATTGCTGACAATCCATCTGACCTCCACTCTACTACCCAAGCATCATTCAACACCATAGAGACATGGCTTTGTGACAACAAATTAATTCTCAAGCCTAAGAAAACTAAGCTCCTACTCTTTCTCCCAAAAAACCTCATCAATCTCAAAACAACATTTTCCATCCTATCTAGCAATAACACTGTCATTACCTCTGACCCTAGCTCTAAACTGCTAGGAGTCATAATAGATGATCAGCTTAAATTTGATCTCCAAATCACCACCTCTATCAAAAAGACTCACCAGAAACTCGGATTCCTTTATTGAAACAAAAGACATTTAACCAACTCAACCAGAATAACTCTCTCCCATGCATTTCTTCTTCCCACCCTCCTTTATAGCTCTCAATTATACACAAATCTTAACAACACACTCATAACCAGACTTGAAACTACTTATAATAAAGTTGCCAGATTTGCTGCAAACCAAACCTACAAGTCACACCATTGCCTATCTCTTAAACAATTGCAGTGGCTCGAATTCCCTCATTTGCTGCTACTACAGCAACTGTCAATTCTCCACTCCATCCTCTATCTACCATCTTTCTGCCCTAGCCTTCAATCAGTTATAACTAAATATTCCCCAACCAGGACACTACGTAGCTCAGAACAAGACTTCCTACAGATTTATAAACCCAAAACCAAATCGGGGTGTTTACTTTATAACTATAACCCTGCTACAACTTGTAACCAACTACCCCTAGAAATTAGGTCCCTTGACCAAACAAAACATTTCAAACTAGCCATTCGAGAATACCTAATAAATAAATCGTCCTGTCATTGTAGTCATCCTCTCTGAAACTACCTAACCCTAGCTTCTGTCTCTCATCCCTCCTTTCTTTTCCACCGTCTGTCTTATCCATATCCATATCAATATCCATCTACCCCTCTGTTTCGTTGCTTAACCTCTACATTACCTTACAATTCCATCTATACCTATACTGTATATAACTACTTAGGAATAATGAACACTGTTTTCCCTACATTGACATTGTACCTAAGTTTTTGTTGTAAGAATTCCGACATTGTACTCTACTGCTTTTCTGTATGATTTGTTGTAAATGCTTTTTGCGGTTTGATCTCTAACATTTGTACCCAACTGTTTTCTGTAAAATTTTATTGTAAAATGTTATTTCTCTAATTGTTTTAACTGCCAATGCAATTTTCTTGCTGACTGTATGTAAAATGTTAATACTGATTGCGGAGCTTTTCTCCTCGGATCTCCACTGAAAACGAGCTAATGCTCAGCTGGACTAACCCGGTTAACAAATGTAAAATAAATAAATAAAATTTCCTGAAACTGTCAGACTTGCTGGGAATTACAATCAACATATCCAAGTCTTCTCTAGACCCTGTTCAGGTCGTAGACTACATAGGAGCAAGAATAGATACATTACAAACCAAGGTCTTTCTAACTCCAGAGAGAGTTCGAAACTTATGACTTTATGGGTGCGTGATCCTTCAGTCTCATCTTCTTCCAGCTGAGGAGGTATTACGAGCCCTAGGTTCCATGGCAGCCACCATTACTCTTCTCCCCTGTGCTTGTCTGCAAATGCGGATACTACAGTAGACACTAGTGGTTCAATGGTCATTACTAGATCTACCATTGACGCATCCTATTCATATAAGCAATGCTTGCAGGAAGTCCCTCCTCTGGTGGATACACTCCTTGGATCTAATCGAGGGACAAACTTTTATTGCAGCCCCTCCCCAAGCCACATTGACCACCGACACCTCCCAACTGGGGGGGACATTGCTCGGGCAGGACAGTCCAAGGCACATGGTCCCTGATCAAGACCAAATTGCATATCAGTGTTCTAGAGATGAGGGCGGTCTTGTTAGTGTTCCAGGCCCTTCATGCCTTTCTTCCTCTGGGAACTGTTGCAGTTCAGATGGACGGTCAGTGGTCTGGTACATCAGCAAACAGGAAGGAACCAGATCTTATCCCCATTGTCGCGAGGCCATGAGAGTGAGGGAATGGGCAATTTCCACCAACAGTTTTCTGGTAGCAACGCACATTCTGGGTCGATCCAACATACTGGCGGACACACTTAGCAGAACTATCCAGATGCCTTATGAGTGGTCTCTGAATCCTTCTGTAGTAGAGCAGATCTTCCTCGAGTGGGGTCAGCCTTGCTGCGATCTCTTCGCATCCCCTTCCAATGTGAAGTGCCTCGAATTCTTTGCTCTGATCCCCCCACAGGGGGAATCCCCCAGGGATGCTCTGGTCCATGCTTGGCCTCCCGGTCTTCTTTATGCTTATCCCCCTTTACCTCTCATGACAAATTTTCTCCAGAAGGCTTGTCGGTTGGGAGCAAAGTAATCCTCATTGCCCCATTCTGGTCTTGCCAAGCCTGGTTTCCATTCCTTTGGTCTCATCTGATAGTTCCTCCATGGATCTTGGATCCAATACCGGATCTCATTTTGCACCCCTCGAGGCTCCCTCATCCAGACCTGGGCAATCTGAAGCTCACTGCTTGGCTTCTCCAGTTCTCTTGATTGCTAGGACTCCTGGTCTGTCTTCCTTGATCAAGACTATTCTGGTGGTAGCTCATAAATCATCTACCAGAAAACTGTACTGTAGCAAATGGAAGCGTTTCTCTGTCTGGGCTTCTCAAAGGGATTTGGACCCCTTCACAGCTCCTATTCCAGGGGTCCTTGAGTTCTTGGCATACATTTAACAGCAGGGCGCCAGCTCATCTACAGTAAAAGTTCAACTGGATGCCATTTCCAATTTCCATGTAGATGAGAACATGGCTTCTTTAGCTTCCTCCAGACTTTGCAAAACATTTATTAAAGATACCTTTCTTTTAAAACCCCTTTTAAAGATCCTACCCCTCCTTGGGAGCTTACCCTAGTTTTACAAGCTTTGGTTGCTCCACCTTTTGAGCCTGCTGCTTCTGTAGATTTGAAATTTTTATCTTGGAAGACAGCTTTTCTAGTGGCTATTACCTCGACTAGGAAAGCGTCAGAACTTCAGGCATTATCTGTCAAACCTCCATATATGATTTTCCATAAAGACAGGGTTTCACTTCGTACTAATCCCGCTTTTCTGCCTAAAGTGGCCTCTGAAACAAATCTCAATCAATTTACCTGTTTGCTTTCCACATTTTCAGAACAGGGGTGATTATAAATTACACTTAGTAGACGTACACATACAGCTACATTTTTACTTACACAGGACTAAAGCCTTTCGCAAGTCTGATCAGTTGTTTGTGTCTTTTGCTACACCTTTTCCGGGCAAACCAGTTTCTAAGGTAACCATGGCCAGATGGATTTCCCTTTGCATCCTTCAGGTTTAGACAAAGGTATGTCCCTTCCAGGTAGGATAAATGCCCATTCTACCAGGTACATGGCTATGTCAGTTGCTTTTTGGTCTAGAGTGTCTTTGGATGATATTTGTTCGGAGGCTTCTTGGTCCTCATCTCACACCTTCATTTTTCATTATAAATTGGGCATGGTATCTAGGGGGCAAGCATTCTTTGGCTCTGTAGTGCTCCGAAATATCCTTCCATGAGGGCCACCCAAGGTTTTGGTAGCTGGGGACTCTGTCCCACAGGTTGATGATCAAATGACGTCAGCTACTTCAGATAAAGAAGTTATGTACTCAACATAACGTTCCATCTGAGTAGTTGGACTTCATTTGTCATTAACTGTCTCTCCCTCCTTCCCTCCCCCTGACCTTCAAATTGTGTTTTTCACAGTGGCAGGCAAGAGAGAGCGCCTTTGCGGCTCTTCTCTTTCTCATTGTTAGTGAGGGTTATTGGATTGGTTTCATGTGTGTGGTATAGCAAACTCGATTTGAGGGAAGGAAGGAGATGGAGGGGTATTATGGGTAAGGGGAGGAGCTTTGAGCTCGGATCAGATGTTGGTGAAGCTGCCATCTCGGATCCGGTCTGGATCGGATATCCCACAGGTTGATGAGAAATGAAGTCCAACTACGCAGATGGAAAGTTATGGTGAGTACATCATTTCTTTTTGTTTTAAACATCAGTTGAAATTTTAACTTTCTTGCGAACAGCTTAAATTCAGTTATAACATCCACAACCCCCACTTTAAAAGAAGGTACAGATTTAAATCCCTTCTTAAATAGTGTAAAGTGAGTTTCATCTGGTACCATGTTGTATAATTAAAAATGTTAAAATCTTGAAAAGTGCTAAGTTTACCTTTATAAGTTGTTAATATTTTATTATTTAAAATGTCTTTCTGTGGTTGTGAAATATTAATTTCCTCCAAGTTTTCCCTGTCCCCCTGCCTTGTGCTCCCTTTGGAGTATCGTGGGCTTGAAATTAACAATGCAACTGTTATGAAGCACACCACCTTTGTTAACCTGCTCCATAAAAGCAAAATAACAAACTCAGAACAATAAGGTGGTGAATAAGTAATAAATAAATGCACGTTCTGACCCAAGCTGTGTAAAAAGACCCGCAAAACATTCTCAAGACCAAACAAATAAAATTACGCCTTGAGGAGTGCCAAGAACAAAATGACTTCAAAATAATATTGATACCCTGGGTCTAAAATACCGAATAAGCTCCAAACTTTATGTTGCACAGGCATACCTTCTACTCAGCCTACTTTATGCCTCTCGTATCCTAACAAACTTGCAGTCTACTTTAATGTCTAAGCTTGAACAAACTTTTAACAAAATTTCAAGATTTGTCAGAAACCAACCCTACACCTCTCACCAGTGCCTTTCACTAAAGAACTTAGAGTGGTTAGAATTCCCCCAACAACCCCTTCTATCACAACATCACATAACACACTCCATCCTTAACAAACCCACTACCTGCCCTGCCCTGTCTTCTCTAGGATCATACTATACCCCAAGTCATTCACTCCGAAGCTCTGACCAACATCTCCTGGGTATATACCAGCCTAATAAAACCACTGCAAACTGCTCCACAAATACTCAGTATCTCAAGCCTGGAACAAACTCCCTTTCAATGTAAGAAGTATTACCCACACAAATAGCTTCAAAAAGGAACTAAAAGAAACCCCTCTCAAACTCATGGATCTGCTCCTTCCAGGACCCTACATACCCCCCTTTACTCTTATTATAATACTTTTACAGGTCTAGCTCCCTAGAGTGCTCCACTATTTTGTATCTCTGCTTCACTCAGCTTACTGATGTATCAAATTATATTTCAAAATGTGTTTCAAGCTATTGTATTAACTTATGTTTCAATGTATGTTTCAAGCTGTGTATAGTTTAAAATGTTTGTTTCATAGTTGTTTGTCATGTACTGGTGCTTTTCTTCTCGGGTCTCTACTGAAAATGGGCTCATGTGGACCAACCTGGCTAACAAATGTAAAATAAATAAATAAAAAATAATTTGTCATTCCACTGATAACAAAACACCATTACAAGATCCATGTAAAAATATCCATAATTAGTAGTTTGCTGGGCATTTCACATTAAATACTGTAGAAGTGTCTGTACCGTGTCTGTCACCTGTGATGGGCATATTTATTGTGTGATCATCATGCCTATTTTGTATATGTACAGGTTTATTATTGTCAAAACTCAAAAAGCTTTACTGGCCACAAGTGAAGATGTGCTATATTTTGCTTAGACCACCTCTAATATGTTACCATCAGACAAACAGGTTTATAACTTACGTGCGTAAGTCACAGTAAAGTCCAAAAAACTTGTAATACTATGTCAGTCACCATATTTAAGAATGCCGTAGTCATTGTTTTTGTATTTTTCTACCCCCATCCTCTTTGTTGCTGTCCTTTCTCATGCATATACATTTTTGTTTCTCTCCATTTCTTAGTTATACGCAGTAGTACAGCAACCTATATCTAACCCACAGACAAGAACTGATGCCCCTCCACAGCTGGCAGAAGTAGTACAACCAGCACATCTGGGTCCCAGCCTACTGCAGTTGTTTGCATACCTCCCACCCTGCTTTGTGTCACCTGTGACAGATAGCTCTGCACCAGAGGGTGATACAGTAGTGTTTGCCAGTATTAGTGCAGGTGGAGATGACACTTTTGTCACCTCATCAGGAGCTGGTAATAGGCAGGAGATTGGATGGCCAAATTAGCTGTCTGGAGATAATGCTGCAGTGACTCTTTGAGTTATGTACCTACCCAGCTGACTGCACCATTTGAGGTAGGACCGATTGACAATAAGTAATCTCCCACTGGATCTAAGATGGCAGATTACATCTTCGAACAACCAATCTTATCCCCATCCTGTGTTCCCCTCCCTTTTGTATGTGTGCTCACTCCTGTATGTTGTATAATTCCCTCATCACCATCGTCTTCCCTGTGTTTCTCTGATGTCTCATTCACCCTTGTGTTCCTCCTCTGTTATTGTGTTACCCACACCTAGTCAGTTTTGTCCATCTTTCTCCTGCTACTTAACTCCTCCTCATACCCACTTATTTCTTCCCTGATTTCCTTTCCCAAAAAATGGCACCTGTCCAACAAAAAAAATACTCCCACCCATACCTCTCAACCTTGCATATATTTGACTAATGTACACATGATTGGCTGCAGTTATTCATTATAAAAAAATCTAGTTTTCTGGCAAATCAATCGTGATTTCA
Organism: Protopterus annectens; assembly: GCF_019279795.1. Classification (NCBI taxonomy): domain Eukaryota; kingdom Metazoa; phylum Chordata; order Ceratodontiformes; family Protopteridae; genus Protopterus; species Protopterus annectens. Next base: position 828,611,709 of record NC_056727.1, on the reverse strand, counting down.
CTCATTAAATAATTACAGTATTTTAAACACCTTTATTAAAATATCAGATAAGACATAGACACACACAGATTAATAGAAAAGAAAATGAGCCTTACTAACTTTATTTCCCAATTTACACACATTTTCTTACGTTGTAGCAACTTTCTGTCCAACATTCTATACATCACACAGTTTCTGCCTTCTCTTAAACCTCTCTCCTTCTCCTGATCATTGTTCTGCATATATTGTTTCCAGTAATTCCATTTATTTGTATGTGATTTGCTAATTCCCTTTTCTAAAGATGCTTCTTCCAGTTCTTTTATCTTTTTTACAATATTCCTTACTTCATGTACAGTTGGTTAAGATTTTGAATTCCATTTTCTAGTGATTGCTTTTTTGGCAGCCAACAGAATTAACAGTAATATACCTTACAGTGTCTAGGCAATTTAGATCTTGTGTCGCAGCTCAAAAATAATCATTTCCTTAGTTATAGCCGTTTGCTTCCCCAATGTTTCTAACAAGAGTACTCCATGGGGAATTTATTTTTAATCTGCCAACACACTGCACTCCCAAAAAAACATGTTCCAAGTTACCTTTATCTTCCCCAACACACCTCTAACATTTGCTATCTACTTGACAAGAATTTCTTTGAAGTCTGCTTGGGGGTATAAAATACTTATGCAGACACTTCCAAGCAAAAATCCTAAGCCATCTGAACTTACTTAGGAGACATACGTGTATCCTCCTATTGTTCCTTTGTAAATTGCTTTTCCAATCTATCTCTTCCCAATCTTTTCTAAACTCCTTGGATTGATTATTATAGTTATAATGCAATATTTTATATACCGTATTAATTGTCCCCTTTTCACAGCACCTTCTGTTCTAGATTCAACTAAAAACTCTACCAGAGCAGGTCTTTCACTTAGGATTTCCCTATCCCTTTCTCTTTGCCTATAGGCTGATATCAGTCCCTGATACGGAAGGCAGTCTCTAGCCTGTAGTCCAAACATCTTTTTGGCCTCATCCCACATTATTACCATTCCCTCTCTAGTTATTTGCTCACAGTACTTTCATTCCTTAGCCAGTTTTCCCCAGTAAATTCCAGTCCACTCTTGCCTATTTTCTGTACCCATACCTGCAGTCATCCCTATTGTCAAAATCATCTTTCTCCATCCATTTACCAGTGTAGTTCTTAGAATATTTTCTGCACTTTATGTATGGTGGTGGTTGTTTTTAAGGACCTTCATCTAAAATCCCACTCTCTCCTTATTTCTTAACCCCCCCACTTCATCATCATCGCCCCTTTCCACTTTGAATTATAACCTTCTGCTTGTGTTATGTAAATGAGCCTTGACTGTGTAGCTCTAAAATATCCCTTTAAATCAGGTAATCTTAAACCACCTTGTTCTATTGGAAGGATCAGCTAATCTCACTTAAGTCTTGCCCTCTTCCCCTCCCAGATAGATTAATTTGATTATTTATTAATTATTGTCCACCACTTGTCGATAAAATATGCCTGACTTGTATATAAAACTAAAGGGGCTAAAAACAGTTGAACTGCTTGTATCTTACTATCCATATCCATAAATAAGATCTTCCAGTTTCTTAGTTTTTTGAATTACCTTTTGTTTAGTTTCTTCCCACATGTTCTTAGCTGCCATAACAGAAGACTTTTTCATCTATACCCCTAAATGCTTCCTCTCATCATGTCTTCATAAATATGGTTATTGCTAAACCAAGTAACGCATGGCTACAGCCTTTGTTTTATTGTCATTAATTTTATGTCCTGAGAAGATTTGCAAGTGTCTCAAATGTTCCATAGATCTAAGATGTCTTTTTCTGAATGGGGAGATGTTTTATTTGTCATATACACCCGATGATTTGGAGGGATTCTGTATTAGACATCAGTGATAAAGTTCGAATGGCTTCATAGATGCTAGTAAACAGTCTGTGAAGACACGCAATTTCATTCTTATAAAGAAGATACAGACCCACTGTCAGGGAGTAGTATGTGCAATGAAGGAAGCTTTTGGATTTATCGAGAGAGGTGATGTTGTGAAGGAAATTTTCTTTCATTAGAGAGTTCAAAATTGACTTGCGGTGGTGGTGCTGCGGTAGCGTTGTTGCCTCACAGTAAGACATTGTCCTGTTCGATTCTCAACTAGAGTGTCTTCTGTGTGGAGACATGCGTGAATGGGCATACCTTCATTGAAGGTTGTGTGTCAGGGCCGGCAACTCGGCACGTAAAAAATCTACTGCCAATCATTAGCGGACCGGAGTTCCTCTGTGGCGACCCCTAACCGGGAAAAGCCGAAAGACACAACAACAACAACAGTGAGTTCAAAACTGACCCGGAATCTTTACAACCTGGCGATGATGTTTGCAATTAAGGAGAGGCATGGCAAAGAAGTTGCAATAGATATAAAACTACCACCTCAGTGAACGGTCATCTCTGAAGACCTCAATATTGAACAGTTTGATGGAACTGTAATGAAAGTCAACCCAAAAGTACCCAACAAAAATCAGCCAAATGGCCCACTGCCCAGACATATTAAATGAGCTACTTGAATAAAGAGCTTTCATTTGGAGACAAAGATACAAAGTCCAAAAGTCACATTACTGCAAGGGGATGTTGTTCAGTTTAAACATATCTACTGATTGTCATGAGAAACTTGAAAGAACTACTAATATTCAAATTATACGTGACTTTTTCCAATCTGCTAAGGAAACCAGAGAGATGGGTGTTGTCGTTCGTCCCATCAGGATGAAATAGATGAACATGCGCGAGCTTTGTTCCAGCAGCTTTATGTGCAAACACATCAGGATTGAGGCAAATAACTTTAACTTCTATACACTTATAAAGAGACTGACCATTTCTCCCAGACATGCTCACTCTCTGGCTGCACTCTCAAAAATGGCACTGAAGCTAGTACGTGCTTGGTATTTATCTATGCATATTTAGTCCTTGGAAATGCTTCTTAAAGGTACAACACACACATATTCTGCAGGTGTGATAGCAGCAATGAGAGATGAGTTTGGCTTCATTAAATGTGTTGATCGTGATGCCATAATATTTACTGTATTAACAAGTTCATATTTACAAATATTATACTTCACATATATTACGATATGTCATATAACCTAAGCAACATTACATAAATTATTCAATTTTTGCCTTTTTTTAAACAAGAAACATCTTTATTAAAGCATCACTTATGACATAAGCAATCATACGTTTATATAAGTGAAAACAAACCACACCAGCACAGTCCTAGTTGCAAGCATTTTACACCTCACAAGCCATACTGACACATTCATGTTGCAAACATTATACATCGCTTTTAATCTACCCAATCATTTTCAGTAAAACATTACATAGCTCATTTAAGTCCTGCCTTCTTTTAAACCTCATTCCTCCCCTGTATGTATTGTTCCCATATTCCCCATTTTCCCTATGTAGTTTGGTCTTACCCTTTTCTAAAGATATTAATTCCAGTTTGTCGCTTTCTTGTTGGTACACGAATAAACGAGTCTTCATGGGTCCTGTTTAAGCAGCTTTATTCTATACAAACACATCACTGTAGAGGCTTATTGAATATGACTTAAGCTTATGTACAAACTAACTACTGCGATCATACATGCCCACCCTCTGGCTGCTTCTACAAAATGGTATTAGGGATTGCACGTGCCTGGAATTTATATGTGCACGCGCAGGCTCGCATGCCTCTTAAAGACATAGCACACACACATTACACTCTGATCTACACAGTTGTTTTATCTCTGTTACTATAGTCATTACTTCTAAGATATCTGTTTTAGATTTTGATTTCCATTTTCTACTGATTGCTTTTTTGGCAGCCACCATAATTAAATACAAGGCCTTAACATGTCTAGGCAATTCTGATTCTGAATCATAACACAGAAAAATCATCTCCCTCTTCGCACCAATCTGCCCACTAAGCATCTCCGACATTGCATCCCGCAAGGAATCCTTAAAGGATGCCAACTCATCTCACACCGAGAAAATATCTTCCCAATTACCTCTTTCTTCCGTGGTACACCTCCACATTTGCTGTCTACCTGAGGAAAAGTTGTCTGGAGTCTACTTGGAGTATAAAAACATCTGTGTAAACATTTCCAAGCAAAAATCCTAAATCTTCTAGATTTTGTTGCATATTTGGGAGACATACATGTATCCTTCCATTGTTTCTTTGCGAATCGCTTGTCCAGTCTCTCTTCCCAATCCTTTCTAACCTCTTCTGATTGATGCTTATAGATGTGCAATATTTTATGTGCTCAACTAATTATTCATTTTTTAATGACAGCTTCTGTTCCAGATTCTACTAAAAATTCTACCAGTGCTGGTCTTTCATTTTGGACCCCCCTATTTCTTTCTCTTAGCCTGTACGCTGATAACAATCCTTGATAGAGGTGGCGATCTCTAACCTGCAGTCCAAATAAATTCTTGGCGTCTTCCCATTTTGTCATCTTTCCCTCTCTAGTTATTTGTTCCCAATACCTTGGTTCCTTTGCCAGTTTTTACCACTAAATTACAGCTCCCTCTTGCCTGTTGTCTATATCCCTGATTGTAGTCATCCCTATCGGCCGAGTCTCATTTCTCCATTCCAGTGTTGACTTAGTTCTTAGGATTTTTCTGCTACTTTATAGATTTAATGTTGTGTATGATTATTCTTCTTCTTAGAGGCCTGAATCTAGAATCCCAGTCTTGCCTTGTATCTTGAACTTGCCCCCAGTTTCATCATCATCACTTTCCACTTTGAATTATAGTTTACTGCTTGTGCTATGCATAGGAACCTTAACTGTGTAGCTGTGAAGTACCTCGTCAAATCTGATAATCCCAGTCCACCCTGTTCTACTGGAAGAATCAGCTTATTCCACTTGACTCTTGCCGTCTTCCACTCCCACATAAGTCCTTCAGCTCTTTATTAATTGCTATCTACAACTTCTCCTCTGGTTAATAAAAGTGTGCCTGACTTGTGTACAAGTCTAATGGAACTAAACACATTTTAACTGCTTGTATCTTACTGTCCATATCCATATAACAAAGCTTTTCTCAGTTTTTATATTATTTTTTGTTTAATCTCTTCCCACATATCCTTAGCTTCCATACCAGAATAATTTTTAATCCATACTCCTAAATACTTCATTTTATCATATCCCCATAAATATGGATATTGCTGAACCAATTCATCTGTGGGTGTGGTTTACCGCTATTGCCTTTGTTTGTGGTTTACCGCTGTTGCCTTTGTTTTAGTTTCATTAATTTTGTATCCCAAAAAGATCTGAAACGGTCTCAGAATGTTCCACTACACTGTAATGTCTCTCTCTGGGTTTGTCAGGTATAAAATGATATCATCTGCAAATAGAGCCAGCTTTTCTTGACTACCATACCAATTATATCCTTGAATTTCTGAGTCCCTTAATTTCTTTGTCAATGGTTCAAAATATAATGAAGATAACAAAGGGGAAAGAAGACAACCTTGCCCGGTTCCTCTGCTCAATCTTAAATTACCAGAGAGGACCTCCAACCACTTTCATTTTCACCTCCAATCCCTCATATATCCTCCTAATCAACTGTATAATTTTTTCAGGAAATGCAAATGCTTCCATTGCCCTGATCATAAAGTCCCAGCTTAGTCTGTCCCCTGCTTTTTCTGCATCAAGACCCACCAACAGCATTGGTATTTTCTTACATTCGGTTTCCCTCTGGTTCATCGATGTTCTCTTAATATTGTCAAATGTTTGCCTCCCCTCCACAAAATCACATTGATCCATATCTTTCAATTTTGGCATTATGTTTGCCATTCTTTAGCCATTATAGACATGAACACTTTATAATCATAGTTTAGTATTGAAATGGGCTAATATGAAGCTGGATGTGATGGATCTTTACCATCTTTAGGTATTACAGCTACCACTGTTTACATCCAGGATGTTGGCACTTCTGCTCCTTTTCAAATATGTTTATCAGCTTTTTCCATTCTAGCCTCAAAACCTTTGCAGGAAAACCATCTATTCCTGGGGACTTTCCTATAGTTTGGTTATACATCACAATTGTTATCTCATCTCCTCCTTTCCAAACTGTTAGTAATTGAGCCTTATCTACCTCTGACTTTGGCATATTAAATTCTTCTATAACCATTTCCATGTATATCTTTTCTTGATTTCCATATTTCTTTGCTTTATATGGACTTTCACAGAATTTCCAAAATATTTCTAATACCTCTAGGATCTCTTGTTGCCATCTTTGTTATAGGCTCCCTAAGTCTGGTGACCGCCCTTTCTACTTTCTGTCTCCTGAGTCATTGTGGTAAAAGTTTTTGTGCTCTAGTGTTATCAAAAAAACAGTCTCTTAACAACAGTCTTTCTAAACTCCTGCATATTATCAAGGTAATCCCTTATTTTCTGCTTAGCATTCTGCAATTGATTATTTTCTTGTTCTGTGAGATTCTCCCTATTTTGCAATACTTTAACATTTGTTAGTCCTCTAAATAATTCTGTTTACTTCTTAACCATGGCTCCATTTTATTTCCACCCTGTTTTTAAACTCCATCTTAAATTTAGCCCTCTCCCTAGCTATATTTTCAGAAGTAGTTTCTGTCCTCTCAAATAGATCCTGATTTTCTACTACCCATTCCTTAAATTCCTCTATTTTCAACAGATAGGTGGGAAAGCACCAGTGTCTCATTTTGTTTTATTGTCCTATGTTTTTATTTTAGTTATTATTGGCGCATGATCTGAAGTGGTAATTGGGTGTGTATCAAGACCTTCGATTAAATGCACGTTTCTGTGAAATGTAAGTTCTGTCTAGCATAGCTCATTTTTTTATCTTGGGGAATAGTTTGTAAATTCACTCTGAACTCCTATTAGTGAATTCACATATTCCATGCCAAGTATTTTCATAATTATTTTTCAAAAATCTACCTTCCTTTGTTATACTTTCCCCCTTCTGAGTCCCCCAGATACATCTTCACTGCTGCAAATCAAATTCCACTCTCCATTTATAAGTAATATTCCTTGCTTAAAATTGATTATTTCTCCCAGAATTTTCTAAGCTCCATTATAGCAGTTTTAGGTGCAATATAAATACATGCCAATGTAGTCCTCCTCTCTTGCCAGTAGCCCATTATCACTACAGGTCTTCCATTATTAACTTTTTTTATTCTGTTCTGTCACTGTTGGAGCTCTTCTTGCAATTAATATAAGTACTCCTCTTTTCCTTTTGTCCCAGATATTCCACTGAATAACCACGTTGTAAACCTTTCTTTATCAAATTCACATGTTCACTTCTTTCCAGTTGTGTCTCTTGTAACATAGCTATTAGCACTCTACATTTTAATATAGTTCAGTATTCTTTCTTTTTTGTATTTATCTGTGAGACCATTGATATTTAAAGACATTACAGAAATCATCATTGTATTAAAAAGTTTTTATTCCCACCTTTTATGTATAACACCTTTTTGTTAAATGTCTAGTTCCAACTTTTGTGTTACATGCTTACACTGTTTGGCAAGTTGAACTTTTATATAGCTGTTTCTTGTCATATCCATTTAAGCCTGTGTCACATCTTACAAAACTTTTTGTTTTATTGAAAGCCCTCAAACAAAAAAAATCAACCCCAATACCCCCCTATAACATTTTACTTTAATACTAACACACAAAACTATGTACATATTCAAATATTGAAGTTTTACCCTCCTAATAGGAACAAATGTCCCAAACTGACCGCTACACTCAGACTTGAGTTAACTTAAAATAAAGGTTATCCATGCCAAGATTTTTGGTGCAGCCTGTACTTCTACTAAGTGCCATTTTTTTCTTATCTTTATAGCTCTGCAAGCTAGGAACCCCCGGAATGCTTTTAGAGAACATTATCTCCTAGCCAGTTTCTCTTTTTTTTTTCTTTCTCCAATCACTCTCCACCAGACTGTAACCAGTTTCTCTGTATCATATTGTCTCCATGGAGACATGAGAACCAGCCAGTCAATTTATCTTAATCATATTGTTTCCATGGAGACATGAAGGCCAGATACAGAATTGCTACTAAGCATACATTCATTTGCTAGAAAAAGGCCTCATGATATGCATTATTCTTTTTCATTTACTTGCTTTCTCTTAAAACCTGTTACTAAATCAGTCTAAGGTCCTTAATCCAGTCATCCCGCATGTAAGAATGAGAAAAAAGCACATTAATTTTTTCTTTTGTCATGCTGTCAGGCTTTTTTTTACATATCAGTGCTTACATGTCTTAGAACTGAACAAGAAGAAAGAGAGAATGGAGGGAAAAAAAACAACAGCAGCACCTATTTACAGTCCCCATTATGCCTAAAAATAACTGAGAAAACTTTACTATATAGCATGCAAAGAAAACCATATGGCACAAAAATAGTAGTATTATGAAAAAATATGTTTTTACTTAGTTAACTTTCTCCCCTCTTCTCCTCCCCAAAGCGTTTTTCTGAACAATAGTGACATTAAGTAGAGCATATACTTTAGAGTCCTCCACAAGTCCAACAGATTCTGAAAAAGTCTTATTTCTAGATGTTCTTGTTCTGTCATATTTCACAGATATAATCATTGCATTGTAATCCCAGCAGCAGCTGGAGAGGCCACAAAGCAGCAGCTGGAGAGGCCACAAAGCAGCAGCTGGAGAGGCCACAAAGCAGCAGCTGGAGAGGCCACAAAGCAGCAGCTGGAGAGGCCACAAAAGTTCCTCACCAAAAGGATAAAGGGTCTCAAACATCTGTCCTATGCTGCCCGACTGAAAGAACTCCAGCTCTATTCAGTCGCTTACCGCTTGCTCAGAGGTGACCTTTGCCTAACATACAAGGCCATGTCAAACCCAGATTTGATGAATATGCTTCACCTCAAAAAATCTAGATCCGTCAGAGCCACAAGGGCGGGAGACTTAAACCTCGACACGGCTATTAATAGGACGTGCTGGAGGGATAGATTCATCACCCAAAGACTCCCTATGCTGTGGAATAAAATCCCGGTATATGTGAGGCAGAGCACCTCGCTGGCCTTGTTCAAGAGAAATCTTGACCAATGGATGGGAGATCGCAGATATACCCCAGGGATTACCTCAGTGTCACTGCTCAACAGAGGCACAGCAAAATAATGGGTATAGTTCCCCATACTAAAGGGGTGGCTTAAGCCACAAAACTATGGGCTAGGCTTGTAAATGCCCTCGGGCAGATAGCCTAGTATGAACCTATGAACCTATGAACATTGTTACTGGTTTTATTCCTGTTCATCTTCATCTCCCAAATCCTGTCTCTGCTTCATTTCATTAAACTATCTAACTAGTGAAGCGCATGAATGGATGAACGAGGTTCCCACTGTCCCTACCTACTATCTAGCAAAACCACAGCTAAGGGAATGGGCTTGGCAAAATCAGTGGGGAAAGAAGACCCTGTTGAGCTTGACTCAGATCAGAATTATGGAATATTTGGGGGATTTTAGGAGAGGAAATGTAAACAGCTCTGTGGCAAATCATTTTTCAACTGCACATGGAGGGTTGGAAGATTAGTTTAATTCAGTAGTGTAGCCCAACCACATTTAATAAGAGGTGGAAGCTTTAAGGATAATTTGAATATTTGAATAAAGTGGAATGTAGGATGATTTTAAACTATAGAATGTTGTACCTAAGGGGATGAATTTGCATGCAAATTTGACCTTGAGTGTGTGTGTGTGTGTGTATTTATATATATATATATATATATATATATATATATATATATATATATATATAAAATTTAAATATTCATGTGTATTATATTCATGTTTGAAAATAGCAAAATGTATTTATAGTGTATAAATTTGACCATTTTTATGTGCAATTTATTCCTAGAAGGTGAAAGGCCAAGGTACCAGAATAAAATTTAAAAAGTTTAATGGTCTTTGTGGCAAAGCTTTTTCCTTATTTATGGTGTTTTGCACATTCCAGGTGTAACTGAGCTGCTTGTACTTTAATCTGGTGCCAGATGATTTAATGCAATTTGAGCTTGTCTATGGTCTGGCTGCTTCTAGGACCTGCTCCTTGTGCATAATTGCTTGTCCATGTGCATATGTAATAAGGATGGAAGATCATCATGCAAGCAAAGAAAATAAAGTTGACATGGCTATGATCTTGGATTTGACATTTCTGAATCCCTGGGAATATCTAAATGTTATTCTAATTCACTTACAAATATAATAAAACCGGTGCACCATCAAAATGCATTTTATGAGCAGTAAGATGCATGACATTTACTGGCTTTATAGACTATCTGCAATCATCAGTGATTGATTTTACCAGAAAGTGGATTTTTGTGAAGGACAAAGAAAATTAGTCAAAATTAAGTACATTCTGCAAAACTGAAGAGAGATAACTTGCAGAGTTCTCTGTGGCTGTCTGTCATGCACCCATCTCCTAGCTAGCAGTGTGCACAATTGTTCTGCAGAGTCCTCTGTGGCTCTGTGTCATACACACATCTCCTACCTAGTAGTGCGCATAACTGTTCTACAGAGTCCTCCTTGGCTCTCTGTCATGCACACATCTCCTAGCTAGCAGTGTGCATAACTGTTCTACATAGTCCTCTGTGGCTCTCTGTCCTGCACGCATCTCCTAGCTAGCAGTGTGCATAACTGTTCTACAGAGTCCTCTGTGGTTCTCTGTCATGCACACATCTCCTAGCTAGCAGTGTGCATAACTGTTCTACAGAGTCCTCTGTGGCTCTCTGTCATGCAGGCATCTCCTATCTATTAGTGTGCACAACTGTTCTACAGACCTTATTGCTACTGGTTAATGAACAAGAAGAAATTTAAGCTGCTTCATGTCAAAGTGGAAAAGCAGAGCAGACAAAAGATTTATGAAGCAAAATGTGACAAATGCAGAGTGCTTGAGCTGTATGGAAACATCCTATCAGCAATGTAGATCAGACATTGAAGAGAATGAGTATGTTGAAGAATTTCATGCAGCTGACTTAAAAGCAGTAGGTGTTCCAGAAGTTCAAGAAGAGTCCAAATAGGACTGTATTATTTTCTTTCTCCAGGACTAGTTGATAGAGCATTAAGGGGATGAAATACTTAACAGGTTTTATTTGTTACTCATTGGATTATAAGCAGAATAGATGAAAACTGATCTTGGCTGAAAGGACAGTGGGTTTTCCTGTTTTCAGACATCTCGCCATTATGACAAGTATACTGGGTTAATACTACTTCTCAGGAAGCAGCTTACAATTATTACTACACTTCTGCTTCCTAGCTGTGTGCAGATGTTCTTCATTTTTCACTGTTACAGTCATTACATTTGGGTAATCTGCTGGCAGGTTGCCCTCAGTCGGCCTGAATAACAAAGTCTTGGGTCCTGCGTCGGTTGCTGTCTCCTCTTCCATGACGTCAGGTCGTCAGGGGTGTAAAACGTGCAGCCGACGCCATTTTATTCAGTCTTTCTTGCCGCCCAAAGCAGAAGCAGTTTGCGAGTGCAGGTTGGCCGACTTCTGAAATTTTCGCATTCGAGTTTCAGAACCGAAGTCTTCAATTAAAGCTAAGTACCCCGTTGGGGAAACTTTTTCTTGCTCCTTACCGATATCAGTAAAAGTTAATAATTGCATTACTTGTGGGAAGCAAATACCTCATAAGGATTTTCAGTTGTACTGTATTCCTTGCCTAGGCCCAGATCATAACGTGCCTTGCTGTCGGTTTTGTGCTAGATTTAACCAATGCACTATTAAGCGTCGGTATATTTTTGCTTCTAAATATTTTGGATCCAGATTTAATTACCCTGAAATGTCATCGGTTAGCAATCCGACTACCGGAGTTCACAAAAAACGCAAAGAAAAAGACAGAGACAGACTGTCGAGGTCCAAAACCGACGACAAAATTTCTCCTAAGCCAGTCGCCGGTTCGCCGGTACTCAGTGAGGCGCTTTCGCAGCCCCTGATACCCGCTACTTTTGAGTCGCAGGCCTCTAACGAGACCCATGCGGAGACCAGTATGCCGTGAGATTCTCAGAGTATTGAACCCGTGGATGTCTCTCCCTTGGATGGGTCCGGAGCCGCTGAGCAGGCACTGACTTCTGAGGGTGTTTTCAGGCCTCAACATTTTTATATAAAACCGACGCCAGCCTCAAAAACAAAATCAAAAACATCTTCTATGTCTAAAAAACCGACGCTTGAGCAACGTGCTCAGGGCCCTATGCCTAAAAAACAGATGATCAAAATGGCTGAGGACTTAATTACATTGATCAGGGGTTCCCAAACCCCCCCTGCTAAGAGGCCTAGGCATTGCACTGACTATGAATCTTCAGATCAGGTTTCCATTTCTTCTGATTCCTCTTCTGATCAGGAAATTTCTATTCCACCCTTTGAGGATTCTGATGCAGAAGAATCCATCCCATCTGCATCTCCTCCCGAGGATTATTCTTTTGGAGAAACCTTGCATACTTTAAGGGAACATTTTCACTGGGTGAGTCAGGATTTCTCTGAATCAAAAAAGAGGCTTATGGATTTCCTTCTTCTTTCTCAGCATAGGCCTTTGGTAATACCTCCTGTATTAGTCATTGTTGATGTGTTTTCAGAATCAAGCATGGCTCCTGATTCCCTACCTCCGGCTCCTAGTAAGCCAGACGGATATTACAGAGTTCCTGACTCCCACAAATTTCTATTCAAAAATCCTGCTGCTGATCCTGAGACTATCTCACAGGGTCCTAAAAGTGTAAAGTCCTCTACAGCCAAAAGTCCTACCCCCTCTGATAGAGATTCCAGGGCGCTAGATAGATGGGGAAAGAAGGTTTATACATCTGCAACATTGGCAATTAGGGCCTTAAACTGCCAGTTTCATATGCTTAAACATCAACAGCATGTTATGGGCTTATTGAAACAGAAAATTATGTTGATTTCTGATTGTGTGGAAAATAAAGAATTACAGGAATTATTGCATTCAGCAGAACAGGTTGGAAAGCATACTTTGCAATGTGGTTTTGATTCCTTGGAGGCCTCTTGCAGGGCCGCAGTTACTGGATCTGGGATTAGAAGGCATGCCTGGCTCAAGGAGCAAAATTTGCCTGATCATGTTAAAGCTAAATTGTTGGATACCCCCTTGCAGCATGATACTCTGCTTGGTAATAAGGCAGAAGAGGTTTTAAAGAAAATGGAAGACAAAGCTAAATCTATGCAAACTGTAAAATATTTCTTACAAGTGCAGCCACCCAGGTTCAGTAGGCACTGGCCTACTAAAAATTGGTCCTTTCCTGTGTCCAGCAGAGCCTCTCAAGACAAATCCAGGTGCTCAAAAGGCTCTAGATACCAATCACAGGGTTCTTACAAGTCAAAGCAATGGGGTGCCTCCACCTCCAAATCTGGAGGAAACAAAGCACAACCCAACAGTAAGCAATGACTTCCATATACCTTCACCAAGCACTTATCTTTTGGCAGCCCCCTTGGGGGGCAAATTAACACTTCATGCTCAAAATTGGCAGTTAATTACCCAGGACAAGTGGGTATTAAACATAGTATCCCAGGGATACAGATTTCATTTCCATACTTTGCCAATTCCAGACAGTTGGCCAGATCTGCCACAAAATCAATGGGCAGAGGCTCAGAAACAAGTTATGTCCCTCATGGATATGGGGGCTATTCAATCAGTACCAAAACAGGAAAAAGGACAAGGTTTTTATTCAAGACTTTTCCTGGTACCCAGAAAAGCCAATGCCTGGCATCCAATACTGGACTTATCGATTTTGAACACATTCCTGGACATTCCAAAATTCAAAATGCTGACTTTACAACAGCTACTGCCTATGCTGGGCAGGAACGCTTGGTTAGTGACTCTAGACTTAAGAGAGGCATACCTGCATATCCCAGTAAGGGACTCGTGCAGAAGATACCTCTGCTTCAAGGCAGGTTTCTTGCATTACCAGTTCTCTGCACTGCCCTTTGGCTTATCTGCTGTGCCCAGGGTCTTTACAAAATGCCTGGCACCAGTAATTGCATTCTGCAGACAAAGAAGCATTCAAATGTATCCTTATCTGGACGATTGTCTCATTCAAGCAGAGGACAAGGACACTCTCCTTCAACATCTGGCGTTTGTAAAAAGGCTTCTAACATGCCTAGGGTACACAATAAATGAAAATAAATCCCAACTGGTACCCTTTCAAATAATTACATTCATGGGTGCAAGTTTAAATACAACTGCCCAGATGGCTTACCTTACGCCAGACAAATAAGGCAACTGACAGCATACTTCTAACAAATGGCAACAAAAATCCAGTTGTCTGCAAGACAAATTCGGCAGGCTTTAGGGTTCATGGCATCCTGCATTCTACTAATTCCATATGCGAGACTGCATATGAGGAAACTTCAATGGTATCTAAAAAGTTTATGAAGTCAACACTGTCACAGTCTGGAAACTATGATTCCTCTCATTCCCTGCCTACAACAGGAGTTTCTTTGGTGGGCAGAGACATGTCACCAAAACAAGGGACTGTCATTCACTCTACCCCCTGCCACCCAAACCCTAACTACAGATGCATCAGACTATGCTTGGGGGGCCCACCTGGCAGGGAGATGCATTCAGGGCAAATGGGGCCCAAATCAAATGCATCTGCATATCAACCAGAAAGAGATGCTAGCTGTTCAGAATGCACTGACAGCCTTCAAGGACTTACTTCATCCAGGACAACTACTGATAAAGATGGACAACACCATGGTTATGTGGTACATAAACAAGCAGGGGGTACACATTCCTACCCCCTTTGCAGACTAGCCATGGCATTGTGGAACACAGCTTTGACTTACCAAATACATCTTAAAGCTCAATTCCTGCCAGGAAAACAAAATACTTTGGCAGACGACCTAAGCAGAAATCTTATGGACCCGCACGAGTGAAAACTAGATCCACAAATCTTCAGCATGTTAGCACAGAAATGGGGGAGCCCAGACATAGATCTATTTGCCTCTCCCCAAAATTAACTGGACAAATTCTGCACAAGGACCTATCACAGGCAAGCATGGAAAGTGGATGCACTATCCTTCAGTTGGAAAAACCTATCAGTCTATGCATTTCCCCCTCTGCCTCTTCTCGCCAAGGTCTTACTAAAGGGCAGACAGAAAAAACTAAAAATGATTCTAATTGCAACGGACTGGCCTCGCCAGCACTGGTACCCAATTCTAAGGAATATGTCTCAACTCCCTCCTTGGTACTTGCCTCAAAGACCTCATCTACTGTCTCAGCAGAACAATCAAATTCTGCACACTCGGCTCCAAACTCTGAACCTTGCAGCATGGCGGATCATTTCATTATTCAAACAACACCTCTCAGTAAATCTGTGATGGATGTCATTTTGGAAGCCAGAAGGCCTAGTACCAGAAAATCTTATGCTGATAAATGGAAGAGATTCTGTGCTTGGAACCAAGCACAAGGAACAGACACAGCAAAGCCCATTATCCCTCAGATTTTACAATTTGACTGAGATGCTTGACAAGGGCCTATCTTTTTTTTCAGTAAAAATCCATGTCTCTGCCATCTTGGCTCATTACAACACAGAGCCTCCCCTCTTTTCTCATCCTCTGCTTAAACAGATTCTTAGACGGGCCAAAAATTTAAGGCCTCCCAGAAGATCACCAACTCCTGCATGGGACCTCAATTTTGTGCTGGAAAAACTCACCCTGCCTCCTTTTGAACCAGCAGCTACTGCGGATATAACATTTCTGTCTTGGAAAACAGCTTTTCTCTTGGCAGTCACTTCATCAAGAAGGGTTTAAGAACTACAGGCTCTCATGGCAGTGGAGCCTTTCATTATATTTTACCTGGACAGGGTGGCCCTCAGGACCAATCCTTCTTTTATGCCTAAGGTGGTATCCAGTGTGGCTCTTAACCAAACAATTCGCCTGCCAACATTTTACCCAAATCCGCAGAACAAGGGGGACCGGATTCTGCATTCATTGGACGTACACAGACAACTAAGATTCTACTTAGACAGGACCAAATCTCTAAGAAAATCTGAGCAACTACTGGTGACATTTGCTGCAGGATCAGAGGGGAAGGCTATATCAAAACAAACTATTTGTAAGTGGATAAACCACTGCATTCGTTTCTGCTACTTGCACCATGGTAAACCTGTGCCCAAGGGGATCAGGTCACATTCCACCAGGGCTGCCTCTACCTCAGCAGCTTTTCTCAGAGGAGTTCCAACCAAAGACATTCTAGAAGCTACTACCTGGAGCTCTGTTCATACCTTTACAAAGCATTATCATTTGCCTCTCTTCTCCAAATCCAGGGCAGGCTTTGCCACTGCTGTTCTGCAGGGCCTTATAGCTGCTATTTAGTTCCATCCTCCCATCCATAGCTTTGGGATTCTACCCAAATGTAATGACTGCAAAAGTGAAACTCGAAGAACATAGTACAGTTGTGTACACTTACCATAAATGTAGATATTCGAGTGTATTCACTGTTGCAGTCTGGGTTACCCACCCGCCATCCCCCTTTTCTATAACTACTCTTTCCTTCAGTGTATTCTAAAGCCTTTGTGGTGTATTTGCTTTTAGATGAAGGTAAAGTTTATGTTGCTTAAAGTGCATTTACATATATTTCTGTTTATTTATATGTATACATATATATATATATATATATATATATATATATATATACGTATATATTTTTGCTCCCCATTTGGGGGGCACCTGACATCTGGAGCAAGAAAAACTGAATAAAATGGCGTCGGCTGCATGTTTTACACACCTGACGACCTGACGTCATGGAAGAGGAGACAGCAACCGATGCAGCACCCAAGACTTTGTTATTCAGGCCGACTGAGGGCAACCTGCCAGCAGATTACCCAAATGTAATGACTGCAACAGTGAATACACTCGAACATCTACATTTATGGTAAATGTACACAACTGTACTTTGTATTGAGACCAGCACTGTCTCCACTGTCAGACAGCACCTTATGTAATCAACTGCAAACTTCATAGGCACTACTCCCCCTTCAGTCCACATTAGTAAGCACCTGGAACCATATATTTGCACTTCCAACCATCTCTGCAGCCAGCTTGGTTCAAAAGGGCATCCTGAGACATTGTAGCAGTTGTTTCATGTTTACTGACAATCACCTACTACTTTACTGCATCTCTCACACAGTGTGTCAGTGTCAGTTTGTCTATTTAATGCTCTTTGAGGCAAAACTCACATGAAGACAGTACAAAGAACATGCACTTTGTCAGCATCCGCACTAAAACTAGTACACAGAGCTCAGACCAAGTATGCTGAGGCTCTTAAAAGTGATCTACCTTAACCACAAATGCCTTCTAAATGTAACCTAAGAAGTAAGCATTCTCAGCAACCTCACAAACACACAACAGGCAGATCCTGTGAGTCCATTCAAAACCCATATGGCAAATCTCTACACAGTCCACCATCTAGGCCATAGTTGTCTCCATGATGAAATACATTGCTGTACCACTCACCAGACTGTGCAAGGAGAGGGTCACAGTCACTTGGCTGTCAGGTGCCAGGATTCACTGTATCACGCAGACACTCATGTCTTTGCACTACAAGTATACATATGAAACTGTTGTAGTACACGTGGGTGTAAATTACTTTGAGACTTACCTCCCTGAACTATTTGAAGAGAGACATGATGCAGTTCTCAGAATATGTGCCCAAAACAGGTACGAACCTAGCCTTAAACAGCATTTTACTTTCATGTACAATGATCAGCAGTACGAACAAAATATTGTCTTCAACAGTTGGCTTAGCTTCTAGTGTCATTTGAAGGGTGTCCATTATATACAAGCTTGGGCAGAGAGGGTAGACAATCCTAACTGCTTTGCCAGGGATTGCCTGCACCCATCCTTCCCCACAAGGCTTTCATATATTGGCTAAAATTCTGTCCACCCCTAGAGCTTTTTTTAGGCAATGTCAGTCCTCAAAAGCTTCTAATATAACAAAACAGAATCCAAATAAACTAAAGGTTTTGCTGGTGAATGCTAAGAGCCTTAAGAAAAAAATATATATATCCACTCCCAGCAAGCACTCCTTATCTTGGAAAACATTGATATATATACATCCTTAGTATGGAGACATGGTTTAAGACCATTGAGGCACAAATTCACTGCACTAGATGAAGGCTCTAAAAGAGGCAGAATCTCCATATTTGTTAAAATAAAATGAAAAAAAAAACTTCACCTGCAGACTGGTTAGACATGATAACAATCTAGAACACCTCCACATCTAACTTACCTTTAACAAGGCACCTTATCTTATGATGAGTGACTGTAGGACCCCCCCATGTCCCCCTCAGCCCATAACTCCTGCTTAACTAGTATGGAGTGTCTATGCATTAAGCCAAACATCATTCTCCTAGGGCACTTTGACAATCCATCCATTAACTGGGTGACATATATATCCTCTAACATGCATGTCCAAAGATTTTTGGGCTTCATCATAACAAGCAGAGTGGACCATTTAGTCAGTAGTCCATTCAGGAGCGATTTTAATATCCTGGACTTGGTCCTTACTAGTATGGGACTACCCTAATGTCATTCGTGTTTCAGTGTTGCAGTCATCACCTGCGGGTTATCCCTGCTGTGGTAACCCTCGGCCGGCCCGAATACTAGAGTTAATGTTTTTCTGCGTCAGCTGCTGTCACTTGCTGACTGACATCAGGGCATCAGTGCTATAAAGCAAGACAGCCAACGCCATTACATCAGTCTTTCTTGTCGTGGAGCCCTTAGCAGAAGCAGTTCGCAAGTGTGCTGGTTAGTCGCTACCACAGTTCGAATTACAGCTGCAAACGTCTAAAGCTAAGTACCTCATTGGGGATCCTTTTTTCCTTGCACTAACCGATGTCTGAAAAAGTTAGCAATTGTCTCGGCTGTGGAAATCAGATACCACACCGAGACTTCCATTCATACTGCATCACTTGTTTAGGCCCAGACCACGACGTCCCCATTGCCAGTTCTGTGCCCTCTTTAACACCAGAACCATTCATCATAGAGCTTTTATTGTAGACAGGTATTTTCACCTTCTGTCTTTGCATTCCGTAATGGCATCCATCAGCCAACAAACCATAGACAAACCAAAAAACATAGAGATAAAGATAGAGACAGACCACACAAGCCTAAGCCTTCCGACGATGCTACCGCTAAGCAGGTCGTCAGTTCTCCAGAATTCAGTGAGGTGCTTTAACAGCCCCTGATGCCTGATACGATATCTAAGAAGGCCTCTACCGAGACCCTTTTGGAGTCCGGTATGCCGCAGAAATCTTCTTCATTGTCCGAACCTTTGGTTGATGATGTTCATTGTGTTTCACTGTTGCAGTCATGACTGTAGGGTTCTGCCCTGCCGGCAGGCAGTCCTCGGTCGGACAGAATCCCAAAGTCTGGGTCCGGCGTCGGCTGTTCAACCATGCTCCCTGACGTCAGAGCGCCAGGAGTACAAAGCTGACAGCCGATGCCATGTTCCCCAGTCTTTCTTGCCGTGCGGTGATAGCAGTTCGCAAGTGCCGGTTGGCTGACTCCTGACAATCTTTTCTGAAAAAACTTCAGTCTGAAAACTTTCTTCTCCACTCAAAGCTAAGTACCCCGTTGGGGAAACTTTTTCTTGCTCCAGTCCGATGTCAGAAAAAGTTAATAATTGTATTTCATGTGGGAAGCAAATACCTCATAAGGATTTTCATTCTTACTGTATTCCTTGCTTAGGCCCTGACCACGATGTAGCTAGTTGTCGGTTTTGTGCTAGATTCAATCAACGTACAATTAAACGAAGGTACGATTTTGCATTTCATTACTTCGGTAGGCGTTTTAATTACAAAATGTCGTCGGATACGGTTCCGGCTACCGGAGTTCACAAACGACGCAAGGACAAAGACAGGCCTCCGAGGTCCAAATTTGACGATATTGCACAAGCGGAGCCAGCTTCAGGTTCGGCCGTCGTCAGTGAGGCGCTTTTGCAGCCCCTGTCGTCGGCCATT
Source organism: Protopterus annectens (assembly GCF_019279795.1). Lineage (NCBI taxonomy): Eukaryota > Metazoa > Chordata > Ceratodontiformes > Protopteridae > Protopterus > Protopterus annectens. Next base: position 828,591,752 of record NC_056727.1, on the reverse strand, counting down.
TCGGAACCTATGGCCGAAACGGACTCCCACGAGGAGCCAACAAGGCCTATGAATATTTCTATTGCAGGACCTTCGGACAATGCTCCTTCGGATGGGTCTGGAGCCGCTGTGCAGGTACCGGCTTCCGAAGGGGTTTTCAGGCCTACTCAGCTTCTAATAAAGGCAAAGCCAAAGACAAAGGCAAAGACTCCTTCCAAATCAAAGACTGCAACACAGGCCTCTTCTGAACCGGCTCCCAAGTCACAGAAACAGTTACTTAAGATGGCGGAGGATTTACTTACTATGATTAGGGGTTCACATCCCCCTCCAGATAAAAGGCCAAGGCAGGAAGTTTATTATGATTCCTCTGATCAGGCTTCTGTTTCTTCAGTTTCTTCTTCTGACCAGGAATATTCTTTCCCTCCTTATGAGGATTCTGATGCTGAGGAATCCATTCCTTCAGCTTCTCCCCCTGAGGATTTCTCTTTTGGGGAAACTTTGCATGAAATGAGGGAGCATTTCCACTGGGAAGGACAGGAGTATTCTGAATGTAAGAAAAGACTAAGGGATTTTCTTCTTCTTCCCCAACATAGACCCCTGGCTATTCCTCCTGTTTTGTATATTGTGGATGATGCTTTTTCGGAGGCTAACTTAACCCCTGACTCTTTTCCTCCTGCTCTTGTTAAGCCTGATAGATATTACAGGGTTCCTGATTCCCACCAGTTTTTATACAAGAACCTTACTGCTGACCCTGAAACCATTTCTCAGGTTCCAAGGGAGTTAAGGCCGCTTCTGCTAAAAACCCCATTCCCACTGAGAAGGATTCTAGATCTTTAGAAAGATGGGGCAAAAAAGTGTACACTTCTGCTACTTTATCTATTAGGGCTTTAAACTGTCAGTTTCATATGCTGAAATACCAGCAATTTCTCTTGTCTGTTTTAAAACAAAAGCTTACTTCCATTTCTGCCTGTGCAGATGATAAGGAATTACATGATTTAATGCATGCCACTGAGCAAGTTGGGAAGCATGGTTTACACTGTGGATTTGATGCCTTGGAGGCTTCTTGTAGGGCTGCTGCCTCTGGCACAGTAATTAGAAGGCATGCATGGTTAAAGGAACAAAATTTGCCAGAACAAGTAAAAGCTAAATTATTGGATGCTCCTGTTCAACATAATGTTTTGTTTGGACCAAAAGCTGAAGAGGTGATTAAAAAGATGGAGGACAAGGCGAAATCCATGCAAACAGTTAAAGATTTCTTACAAGTACAGCCACCCAGATTTAGCAGGAATTGGCCTACAAAAAATTGGTCCTTTCCCAATTCAGACAGGCCTCAGAGGGGTAGATACAGACGCTCCCGAGGAAGGCCTCAAACACAAGCCTCTTATAGACCAAGACATTGGACTGCTTCCACCCCTAGGGGAGGAGAGGACAGGTCACAAACTCATAGGAAACAGACTCAATGACTCTCTCTGTTGGGCTGCAGGCACTTCTTGCCTGGAAGCCCCTCTCGGAGGAAAACTTTCTCTTTTTCATCGAGATTGGACTCATATAACCCAAGACAAGTGGGTTCTGGATGTGGTTTCAAGAGGTTACAAATTCCATTTTCATACCCTTCCAAGGCCAAGCGGATGGCCAGACCTTCCAAAACATCAATGGACAGAGGCCTTAAACCAGGTGGAAGCTCTTTTGGCTATGAAAGCCATAGAACTTGTTCCACTTTCAGAGATGGGACAAGGTTTTTACTCAAGGCTCTTTCTAGACCCCAGGAAGCAAAATTCATGGAGACCCATCCTGGATCTGTCAGTCTTGAACACCTTTCTAGAGATTCCAAAATTCAAGATGCTTACTTTACAGCAGCTACTTCCAATGCTGTCCAGAAATGCATGGATGGTAACTTTGGATTTAAAGGAGGCATATTTACACATTCCCATCAGGCAGGAACGCAGAAAATACCTCAGGTTCAAGGCTGGATCGAGGCACTTTCAATTCTCTGTGCTGCCCTTTGGATTGTCTACTGCGCCCAGGGTCTTCACCAAATGCCTGGCTCCAGTAGTAGCTTACTGCAGACTCAGGGAATTCAAATTTACCCTTATCTGGACGACTGTCTTATTCAGGCAGACAGCAAGGAGGTCTTACTCCAGCATCTACGGTTTGTTCAGGATCTCCTCAAGTTCCTGGGATTCACTGTAAACATAAAAAAGTCAAATTTGACACCTTCACAACAAATAATTTTTCTGGGCGCTTCTTTAAACACAACAACCCAGATGGCATTTCTGACATACGAAATACAGTTTCAGCTGGCTTCAACGTTCAAAAACTTGGCAACTTTAACTCAGCTATCTGCAAGGAGATTCCTGCAGGCTTTGGGTTACATGGCCTCCTGCATCCTTCTCGTTCCATATGCAAGACTACACATGAGGAAAATACAGTGGTACCTAAAAAGTGTATGGTCTCAGCATTGCCACAGTTTAGACATACTGATCTCTGTCCTGCCTTGTCTTCAAAAGGAATTCCTTTGGTGGTCCATGGCATGTACTCTAAACAAAGAGAAACCCTTCTGTCTGCCTCCTGCCACTCAGATTCTAACCACGGACGCCTCGGGTTATGCATGGGGAGCCCATTTTCAGGGCAACTGTCTGCAGGACCTATGGACAAAGGATCAGAAGCACCTGCATATCAATTTAAAGGAAATGTTAGCCGTTCAGAAAGCTCTAATGGCCTTCAGGAATCTTCTACAACCAGGACAACTACTGATACGGACAGACAACACCACAGTTATGTGGTACATAAACAAGCAAGGGGGATCTCATTCCTACCCCCTTTGCAGGCTAGCCATGGATCTATGGAACACAACTCTAGCTTGCAATCTGGACCTTCAAGCTCAGTTTCTGCCAGGGAAGCAAAACTTCCTGGCAGACAGTCTGAGCAGAAACCTTTCTGATCCACACGAGTGGATGCTGGACACCGAAATATTCAGGATGATAACAGCAGTCTGGGGATGTCCACACATAGACCTCTTTGCATCCCATCTCAATCATCAACTACAGAATTTTTGCACCAGGACTTTCCACGAACAAGCTTGGAAAGTGGATGCACTATCTTTCAGTTGGAGAAACCTCTCGGGATATGCCTTTCCACCTCTTCCTCTTCTTCCACGGGTATTATTAAAGATCAAACAGGACAGGCCCAAGATGATAATCTTGTTGGCCCCAAATTGGCCTCGACAGTTTTGGTACCCTACTCTGAAAAACCTGTCGGGAGCCCCCTTGGGTCTTACCACAGACTCCGAACCTTCTGTCCCAACATCAGGGTCAGGTTCTACACTCCCAAGTCAGCACTCTCAGCCTGGCAGCCTGGTTAATTCAGGGCCTTTGATTCCTTCTCTCCTACCCAAGCAGGTTATGGATGTCATTTTAGAAGCCAGACGTCCTAGCACTAGAAAATCTTATGCAGGAAAATGGAAAAGATTTTGTTCCTGGATGCAGGCTCAGGATTCTGATCCTCTTCTTCCTAACATTCCTTTGATTTTACTTTACCTGACAGATGTCTTACATAAGGGTCTCTCTTTCTCTTCCATTAAGATACATGCCTCTGCTATTTACGCTCATTTTAATACAGACCCTCCAATCTTTTCCCACCAGCTCATGAGACAGTTTCTCAGAGGAGCTAAGAACTTAAGACCTAGATTTCCTCCCATTCCTGCTTGGGATCTCAACTATGTTTTGGAAAAGCTCACTTTACCTCCTTTTGAGCCTGCTGCCTCTTCTGACATCAAGTTTTTATCTTGAAAAACAGCCATCCTGTTAGCCCTGACCTCTGCCAGGAGAGTTTCAGAGTTGCAAGCTCTTATGGCTGTGGAACGTTATATTATTTTTCATCAAGACAGGGTGTCTTTGAGGACTAATCCTACATTCATGCCTAAGGTGGTTTCCAAAGTGGCTTTAAATCAAACTATCCACTTGCCAACTTTTTTCCCCACTCCTCAAAATAAAGGGGAAAGGATCTTACATTCCTTGGATGTACACAGACAACTACGTTTTTACCTGGACAGAACCAAGGACATCAGAAAATCAGAGCAATTGTTTGTTTCTTATGCTTCAAGTTCCCAAGGTAAAGCTATTTCAAAACAGACCATTTCTAAATGGATTGCTCATGGAATCAGATTTTGTTATTCACACCATGGAAAGCAAATCCCAGGGAGTATACGGACTCATTCCACCAGAGCTGCTGCCACTTCTGCTGCCTTCCTCAGGGGAGTTCCTACCAAAGACATTTTGGAAGCTGCATCTTGGAGTTCTGTGCATACTTTTTCAAAGCACTACAATCTACCTCTCTACTCTAAGTCTAGGGCAGGCTTTGCTTCTGCAGTCTTGCAGGGCCTTATAGCCGCCCCTTCTGCTTTATGACCACCTCCCTTTCTTTTTGCTTTGGGATTCTACCCTACAGTCATGACTGCAACAGTGAAACACGATGAACATAGTACAGTTGTGTACACTTACCATAAATGTAGATGTTAGAGTGTCTTCACTGTTACAGTCTGGGTTTCCCTCCCTCCTATCCCCTCTTATTTTTACTTTTGTGTGGTTCCTTTTTTCACCATTCTTCTGAGGTGTATTTGCAAAGGATATGGGACCTTTTTCATTTTGGGACTCCTGACATCTGGGGCAAGAAAAACTGGAGAACATGGCGTCGGCTGTCAGCTTTGTACTCCTGGCGCTCTGACGTCAGGGAGCATGGTTGAACAGCCGACGCCGGACCCAGACTTTGGGATTCTGGCGACCGAGGACTGCCTGCCAGCAGGGGAGAACCCTACAGTCATGACTGCAACAGTGAAGACACTCGAACATCTACATTTATGGTAAGTGTACACAACTGTACTTTCTTCGTGTTTCACTGTTGCAGTCATCACATTTGGGTTATCTGCTTGCAGTAGCCCTTAGTCGGCCTGATTATCAAAGTCTTGAGTCCTGCGTCGGTTGCTGTCTCATCTTCCATGACGTTCGGTAGTCAGGGGTATAAAGCATGCAGCCGATGACATTACATCAGTCTTTTTTGCCGTGCGGTGCCCGAAGCAGAAGCAGTTCACAAGTGCTGGTCGGCCGACTCCTGAAATTTTCATTTTCGAGTTTCAGATCTGAAGTCTTCGGCTAAGCTAAGTACCCCATTGGGGAACCTTTTTCTTGCTCTAAACCGATGTCAGTAAAAGTTAACAATTGTATTTCTTGTGGAAAGCAAATACCTCACAAAGATTTTCATTCGTACTGCATTCCTTGCTTAGGCCCAGACCACGATGTACCTCGCTGTCGGTTTTGTGCCTTATTTAAACCTCGTATTGTTCCTCTTCGGTTCATTTACGCATCTAAATATTTTGGTATTCAGTTCAATTATCCAGAAATGGCATCGGTAAGCCACCCGACTACCGACATTCCAAAAAAACGCAAATATAAAGACAGAGACAGACCATATAAGTCCAAAGCTGCTGACAATGCTTCTCCTAAGCTAGTCGCCAGTTTGACGGTACTCAGTGAGATGTTTTCGCAGCCCCTGATACCCGCTACTTCAGATTTGCAGGCCTCTACTGAGACCCATTCGGAGTTCGGTATGCCGCAATATGCTACTTCGGCTGTGGAACCTGCAGATGTCTCTACCTTGGATGGGTCCGGAGCCGCTGTGCAGGCACCGGCTTCTGAGGGTGTATTCAGGCCTACTGACTTGCATATTAAACCAACGCCATCTTCTTCTTCAAGGCCTAAAACTCGATCCATGCCTAGAAAACCAATGCCCAGACCGCATATTTTGATTTACTAGAGGCATCTTGCAGGGCTGCTGTCACTGAGTCTGTACTTAGAAGGCATACTTGGCTTAAGGAGCATTCTTTGCCAGATCATGTTAAAGTTAAATTACTTGATACTCCATTAAACCAAGACCACCTGTTTGGCAATAAAGCAGAAGAAGTACTTAAAAAGACGGAGGAAAAAGCTAAATCTATGCAAACTGTTAAAGATTTCTTGCAAGTACAGCCTCCCAAATTTAGTAGGCATTGACCCTCTAAGAATTGGTCCTTTCCTGCCTCTTCCAGGCCATCTCAGTCCAAACCCATTACCAGAAAAACACCCAGGCTTCAGTCCCAAGGTACTCACAGGCCTAAGCAGTGGGGGGTGGGGGCTCCCACTTCCAAAGCAGGGAGTAGTAAGACTTCCCCCCCTATGGTAAACTGTCTCAATGACTTAACTTTAAACCTTCCAAGCCCTGCTCAACTGACTGTTTCTTTAGGGGGAAAGATTACCCTGCATGCAAAAAAAAAAAAAATTTGGGAACTCACTACCCAGGACAAATGGGTTTTTCATATAGTTTCCCAAGGATACAGATTCCACTTCCACTCCTTACCAACCCCAAAAGGTTGGCTGGACCTACTCCCAGATCAGTGGGCAGAGGCTCAAAAGCAAATTCTCTCTCTCTTAAGCATCAGGGCTATTCAACCTGTCCCAGAAGAAGAAGAATGGGGACGAGGTTTCTACTCAAGATTTTTCCTGGTACCCAGAAAAGACCATTCCTGGTGTCCTATCCTGGACCTGTCTATCTTAAACACATTTTTGGTAATCCCAAAATTCAAGATGCTAACTCTTCATCAGCTGCTTCCCATGCTAGGCAAAGATGCCTGGTTGGCAACACTGGATTTAAAGGAAGCCTACCTGCACATCCCAGTAAGGGAATCTTGCAGAAGATACCTACGCTTCAAAGCAGGCTACATGCACTATCAGTTCTCTGCACTGCCCTTTGGCTTATCTACTGCGCCCATGATATTTACAAAGTGCCTAGCTCCAGTCATTGCATTTTGCAGGCAAAGAAATATTCAAATATACCCATAACTGGACGATTGTTTAATTCAAGCAGAAAGCCAGGACATACTATTAAATCGTCTGGCATTTGTAAATAAATTGCTAACGTCTCTGGGGTACACCATAAACGAAAATAAATCACATCTTGTACCCTGCCAACAAATTGTATTCCTGGGAGCAAGCTTGAATACAACTTCCCAGATGGCCTACCTCACGCCAGAGAAACAAATTCAATTGACAGTCTATTTCAAACTACTGGCCACCAAGACCCAGCTATCTGCAAGGAAAATACTGCAAGCCCTGGGGTTCATGGCCTCTTGTATTCTACTAATTCCATATGCAAGACTGCATATGAGGAAACTACAGTGGTATCTAAAAAGCCTATGGTGTCAACATTCTCAGGATCTAGAATCAATGATTCCTTTCATACCTTGTCTACAGATAGAGTTCCTTTGGTGGGCAGAGGCCTGTCACCAAAACAAGGGACTGCCATTCACTCTACTCCCTGCTGCCCAAACCCTAACAGACGCATCAGACTATGCATGGGGGGCTCACTTGGCAGGGTAGTGCATTCAAGGCAAATGGAACCTAAATCAAATGCACTTGCATATCAATCAAAAAGAAATGTTAGCTGTACAGAATGCTCTGACAGCCTTCAAGGACCACTTTTCTTCCAGGACAATGGTAAAGATGGACAATACCACTGTTATGTGGTACATAAACAAGCAGGGGGGAACCCACTCATACCCTCTCTGGAGACTAACCATGGCTCTGTGGAACACAGCCTTGAGCTACCAAGTGCACCTACAGGCTCAGTTCCTGCCAGGAAAGCTAAATACACTGGCAGATGACCTAAGCAGAAACCTCATGGACCCACATAAGTGGAAACTGGAACCAAAGATATTCAACATGTTAACAAACAAATGGGGGAGCCCACAGATAGACCTGTTTGCCTCCCCCCAGAACTACCAATTGGACAAATTTTGCACAAGGACTCCCCACAAACCAGCTTAGAAAGTGGATGCCCTTTCCTTCACCTGGAAAAATCTATCAGTTTATGCCTTTCCCCCTCTGCCTCTCCTCTACAAGGTACTACTAAAGATCATACAGGACAAACCAAGGACAATACTGATTGCACCAATCTGGTAGTGCCAACACTGGTACCCCTCTTGCGCAGTGTGTCACTGCTGGTACCATGGCACCTGCCTCAGACCCCTGCCCTGCTGTCCCAGCGGGGGTGGGGCAGATTCTGCACCCACAACTTCAAACCCTGAACCTGGCAGCCTGGCAAATTACCTGATCTCTCTGTTTCCATCCCTCAGTAAGCAAGTGATGGATGTCATCCTGGAGGCAAGGAGGCCTAGTACTAGAAAATACAATGTTGAAAAATGGAAAATATTCTGTTCCTGGAGCCAAACTCAGGGGATGGGTACAGCAGTGCCCAGTTTACCCCATAGTCTTCAATACTTAACTGAGATGCTTCGCAAGGGCCTTTCCTTTTCCTCCATCAAAATTGATGCCTCAGCCATTTCAGCTCATTACAATACAGAATCACCCCTCTTTTCTCATCCACTGCTGAAGCAATTCCTCAGAGGGGCCAAAAACCTAAGACCACCCAGGAGAGCCCGTACTCCTGGGACCTTAACTTTGTATTGGAAAAGCTCACTCTACCTCCCTTTGAGCTAGCTGCAAATGCAGAGTTGAAATTCATTTCTTGGAAAACAGCCTTCCTTCTAGCCATCACTTCAGCAAGAAGGGTGTCTCAATTACAGGCCCTCATGGAAATTGGAGCCTTTCATCATCTTTCATGCTGACAGGGTGTCCCTTAGGAACAATCCCTCCTTCATGCCCAAGGTGGTATCCAGTGTGGCCCTTAATCAGTTCATTGATTTGCCAACCTTCTTTTCTAATCCACAGAACAAAGGGGAATGAGTACTGCACTCCTTGGACGTGCACAGACAACTTAGATTTTACTTGGACAGGACTAAGCCTCTCAGGAAATCTGAACAGCTGCTGATTGCATTTGCTGCAGGGGCAGAGGGGAAGCCCATTTCAAAGCAAACCATTTCTAAGTGGATAGGCCATTGCATTCATTTCTGCTATAAGCATCATGGAAAACCTACCCCACAGGGGATAAGACCACACTCAACCAGGGCTGCATCTACCTCTACAGCCTTTCTTAGAGGTGTCCCTACCAGGGACATCCTAGAAGCTGCTACCTGGAGTTCTGTACATACCTTCACCAAGCATTACCACTTGCCAATTTTTTCTTAAGCCAGAGCTGGATTTGCCACTGCAGTCTTGCAGGGCCTTATAGCTGGTCCTAATGCTATCTAATTACTTCCTCCCATCCTTAGCTTTGGGAATCTACCCAAATGCGATGACTGCAACAGTGAAACACGAAGAACATAGTACAGTTGTGTACACTTACCATAAATGTAGATGTTAAGAGTGTATTCACTGTTGCAGTCCTGGTTACCCTCCTTCCAGCCCCCTGACTTCTATTGACTGTACCTCTATTCATGTTTACAATGCTTAGAGCTTATTGATGTATTTGATTCTTTGGTTGGAGGTGTAACCTTGTATATAATTGCTTCCCATTATGGGTGCTCCTGACATCTGGGGCAAGAAAAACTGATGTAATGGCATCAGCTGCATGCTTTATACCCCTGACTACCTGACGTCATGGACGATGAGACAGCAACCGACGCAGGACCCAAGACTTTGATAATCAGGCCGACTGAGGGCTACTGCAAGCAGAAAACCAACTGTGATGACTGCAACAGTGATTCCACTTGAACATCTACATTTATGGTAAGTGTACACAACTGTAATTTTCTGCCTCAGTTTGGTCTGGAGCCACTTTGCAGGCACCAGCTTCTGAGGAGTCCTTTGGCACTACCGATTCTAGACAAAAAACAATGTCTTCTCATCCGACTACCGTTTCTCTCAGACCGATGGATACTGTTCATAGGTTCATAGGTTCATACTAGGCTATCTGCCCTGGGGCAATTATAAGCCTAGCCCGATTCTGTATGGCTTACGCCACCCCTTGATTTGAGTATACTGTGCCCTTTTTAAGGTTTAGTTTACTGTGCCTCTTGTCTAATAGTGACACGGGAGTAATCCCTGGGACAAACCTACGATCCCCCATCCACCTATCGAGATTCTTCTTGAAGAGATTCAGTGAGGTGCTCTGCCTCACATGAACTGGAATTCTATTCCAGAGCGAAGGGAGCCTCTGGGTTATGAACCTGTCCCTCCAGCAAGTTCTATTTATTTCTGTGCTGAGGTTCAAGTCCCTCGAGCGTGTGGCTCTAAGGGATTTAGATTTACTGAGGTGGAGCATGTCCATTAATTCTGGATTTGACATAGCTTTGTATATCAGGCATAGATCGCCTCGAAGTAGGCGGTATGCAACTGAGTAGAGCTGGAGTTTTTTTAACCGAGCAGCATATGGCATCTGTTTGAGACCCTTGATCCTCTTGGTGAGATACTTTTGGGGTCTTTCTAATTGCTGCAGGTGTCGGGTAAGGTACATCCCAAAGGGGCATTGTATTCTATGATGGGCCTGATGAGGGATGAATAAAGGGGCACGATTACCTCTCTTGATCTAGATGTGAAACCCTTCATGATGAGGTGGGCTATATAGAAGGTCTTTCTAACCACTTTGGCAATGTGGTTTTCAAAGGAGAGATTGCTATCAACTTGGGTCCCCAGGTCCCTAATAACTTTCTCTGTACTTAATGGGTTTCCGCCTATGTGGTAATTTGTGGGCACATTGTTTTTGCCAAAGGGTATGACTATACATTTTTTGGCATTTAGCTTTAAACCATGGCGCTGGCACCAGTTATCTGTCTCTGTGAGACCTTTTTGAAGGATGTTTGTGTCAGCTGGAGAGTCGATTATGGCGCCCAGTTTGCAGTCGTCTGCGAACTTGGTGAGCCATAGTCCTCCCACGTTTGCCTGTACCTCGGAAAAGTATATACCGAACAAGAGTGGTCCCAGGACAGAACCCTGTGGGACACCAGTTGTGACCGGTTTCGAGTCTGACATGGCTCCAGCAACTCTCACTCTGTGGGTTCTGTCTTTGAGCCAGTTTGCGACCCATCTTGTGACATAGGGGTTTATATTTAAGCTGGATAGCTTATCTATGATGCCCGAGTGGGGTATTGTGTCAAATGCCTTTGCAAGGTCCAGATAGGCTGTGTGGACTACCTTCCCTTCATCTATGGCTTTGGTGACTGTTTCGAAGAAGTCAACCAGGTTCAAAAGGCAGGATCTGCCCTTGACAAAGCCGAACTGGGTAGGATCTAGTGTCTGTAGGTCCCCAATGTCTTTGTTTATGAGCTCCATGATGATCTTCTCCATAGCCTTGCAGACTAAGCTAGTCAGGCTTATGGGACGATAGTTTCCAGGGTTCGTAGAGGCTCCACCTTTGTGGAGTGGGACCACTGTTGCTGTACGCCATTCTGTGGGCACATATCCTGTAGTGAGGCTGAGATTGTATAGCTGTTTTATTTGAGGGATTAGTTCCTCTTGGAGTTCATGTAGGACACAACCTGGGACGCCATCTGGTCCCATGGAAGCAGTGTTTTTTGCTTTGGAGAGGGCAGCCTTCACCTGAGCATCAGAGATGTTTGGGAGGTAGCCCTCTGCCGGGATAGATACTTACTCTTTTGGGGGGGAGGGGGTGGAGAAGTTTGCACTGAACTTGTCTGCCAGGATATTGGCGATGTCTGTGGGTTCAGTATATTTTTTGTCATTTAGAATCAACTCAGAACAAGTCTGGGAGTTGCATCCCAGGTTCCTAACATAACTGAAAAAAGCCTTATGATTGTCTTTGGTGTCCTGTGCAATTTTTCTCTCGAAGCTGGCCTTGGAGGATTTTATGAGGGATCGTAATTTTTTGCTAGTACTGATCAGAGATGCCTTCCCTAGTAGGGATTTTGCTCTATCATGTAGTAGCTTCCTCCTTCTGTTGTACAGTTTATTTATGGCAGGGATCCACCAGACTGGACGCCTGCCTTTGGATGATTGGGTCTTGGTTTTGTTTGGGATAGCATGATCCATGCATTCCTGGAGATGTCCGTAGAATGCGTTTATATAGGATTCTGCAGTTTGGGCCGTAGTTTCCACTGGCCCTGGGGCCTTGAAGGATTCCACTTCAGTTTTGAGAAGTGAGAAGTTCGCTTTTGAGAAGTTTTTCACTGTGGTTTTCTGGGCTGGGGCTGGGGTCGGGATGTGGACATCCAGTGAAATTAATTTATGGTCTGATCTTACCAATGAGGGATATACTTCTGGTGTGGAGCATAGAGTCCCCATGTTGGTAATGATCAGGTCTAGTATGTTGTCCCCTCTTGTGGGAGTGGTGACTAGTTGTTCCATAGCATTTGAGTTTATAATTTCCAGGAACCTTTGGGCTAAGGTGCTGGGGCTTGAGTAGTGCTCCCAGTCAATGTTTGGGTAGTTGAAGTCGCCCAATATAATGGTGTTCGGAGAGATCTTCATGTTCTCCAGTGTTTTCAGGAAAGCAGAGTGGGATTCCTGACTTTGAGAGGGTGGTCTGTAGGATGCTATAAACTGAAAAGCAGTCTTGCCCACTGTTAGTTGCACATGGATGGTCTCCGATACTTCGTGCAATGCCACTAACCTGGAGGTGTGGATATCCTTGATAAATATGGAAACTCCCCCCTCCTTTTGTGGTTCGGTCCGGGTTTTGGGGCCGAAAAGCATGATATGAGGTATAGCCTGGTAGTGCTGGGGTGCTATCTGGAGCCTTGAACCAGGTTTCTGTCACTGCACAGATATCGATGTTCTCCATACTGAGGAGAGCTTCGAGTGCATGCATCTTGAGGTTAAGACTTTTGGCGTTAAGCAGCATTACCCTTAGTTTCTTGTTCCTTGTGCTGTCTATGGGGGTGGGTTTGACTTTTGAGCCTTGCCTAAAAAAGGCACTATGGGGGTGGCAAGAGCCTTTGCCAATATCCGAAAGCCCAGTTGTGACAGGTGCAAGCCGTCCCTAGCGAAGCAACGTGGCTTGTCGAGCATGTCATCCCAGGCTGACAGACACTGGATCCCCTTTGAATGACACCAAAATTTTAGCTAATTGTTAAAATCGATCATTTTGTCTTTGTACTGTGGCATCATTCTAGATGAGGGTAAGATGCTGGTCAAGGTCAGGGTCATACCAGTCTGGGCTACATAATCAGAGAGCTCCTCTATGTCTCTTTTCATGTAGTCCAGGGAGGTACGTCTCAGGTCATTCACACCAGCATGTACAATGACGGAGTCATATTTGTATTTGCTTTGGAATGACCTGAGTGCTTGCGTTATGTGGCGGATCCTAGCACCCGACAGGCAGCTCACCGTGACCTTCTCTTTATTCAGCCTGGTGAATGGGACGTCAGTGTGTCTGACAATAGAGTCACCTATTACAAGAGTATCAGGTGTGTTATTCAGCCTTAAGGGCTGTGGCTGCTTGGCACACTGACTTTGTGGGCTATGTGTTGTGTGTGTTTTGTTTTGAGGTAGCGTTTGCTTGGATGTCTGCTTTGGAGGTCTCTGTTGCTTAGGTAGATTTTTATTTAGAGCCACCGGTTATGTTTTTGTGTATTTATGTGTTTGGTTCGCTGATGTGGTGGGACTATGTGATACTGGAATTGTGTTGTGTGAGGTTACCTTCTCCTCCTGACTGGTTACACCAGTTTTGAGATGAGAGAACTCAGCCTCCAGTTTGGCTAAATAGTTGCATCTCTCACATATATTTGAACCTGTTTGGAGGAGGAGAGGGTTGTCCGTGTACATGAGACAGTTGTAACAGGCCACTCCTAGAAAATCTGCTTCTAGCCACCATCTTACTCCTGCTCCATTACCCCAAGCCCAAATGCTTAAAATGGCAGAGGATCGTATCCCTCTTATTAGGGGTAGTCAGGCCACAACTTCTAAAAGGTAAAGACACCCTTCTCCTGAAATAATGTCAGGACAGGATTCTGAGGAATCTGATTATTCAGATTTTGAAGAGGAACAACAACCTCTGACTGCTTATGGGGATTCATATGCAGAGGAATCTGTCCCTTCTGCCTCCCCACCAGAAGACTTTTCCTTTGGGGAAACCCTTCACACTCTCAGGAACATTTCCACTGGGAATCTCAGGACTTCCCCCAGTCTAAGAAAAGGCTAAGAGAGGTTCTAGATCTGCCCCCAGCACAGACCCCTATCCACCCCCCCATCTTAGAAGTGGTGGATGATGTTTTCCATGAATCCAGCTTAGCCTATGACTCCCTCCCACCTGCTCCCAGTAAACCTGACAGGTATTACAGAGTACCGGATTCTCACAAATACCTGTACAGAAATCCTGCTGCAGACCCGGAGGTCATTACTCAGGGACCTAAAGGAGCTAAGGCTAGTTCTGCAAAGAATTCTATTCCTTCTGACAAGGATTCCAGAGCTCTGGACAGATGGGGTAAAAATGTATACACCTCAGCAACTTTAGCTATCAGAGCACTCAACTGTCAGTTCCATATGTTAAAATATCAACAACACACTCTGGAACTATTAAAGCAAAAATTTCACCCTTTCCTGACTGTGCCAATTCAAAGGAGTTTGCAGATTTACTGCACTCTACTTGTCAAGTGGCCAAACACTCATTATACTGTAGATATGATGCCCTAGAAGCCTCAAGCAGGACACCAGTGTCAGGATCTGTCATTAGGAGATGTATGGTTAAAGGACCAACCTCTTCCTGATCATGTCAAGTCTAAATTAATTGATGCACCCTTGGATAAGGACCGCTTGTTTGGAGTAAAAGCAGAAGAGGTGCTTAAAAAGATGGAAGACAAAGCAAAATATATGCAAACAGTAAAAGATTTCTTTCAGGTTCAACCTCCTAGGTTCAGTAAGAGTTTTCCCTCTAAGCACTGATCCTTTCCCACACCTAGCAGACAGGGGCAAGGTAAGCACCGCAGGGACAGACCATCCAGGCCCCTATCCCAGGGACAACAGAGAACGAAACAGTGGAACACCTCCGCCCCAAAGGCAGGGAGTTCTAAGCCATCCTTCTATGTTAAAAACTCTCAATGAATCCCTCTCTCCCCTCTGCCCTCCTTTCACATACCAAAAGCTAGGAGGAAGGCTCTCCCTCTGCAAAGAAAATTGGCTTTCAGTAACAAAGGACCAGTGGGTCGTAAAGATAATTTTTCATGGATACAAATTCTCTTTCAATGAACTCCCAATTCAAAGAGGGTACCCAGACTTGGCTCCAAATCAGTGGGCAGAGGCATTGAAACAAGTCCAAATGCTCATATTCAAGGGGGCAGTAGAACCTGTTCCCCCAGATCAAACAGGCAAAGGCTTTTATTCCAGACTATTCCTTGTTCCCAGAAAAGAGGGCACTTGGTGCCCCATCCTGAATCTATCCATTCTGAACACCTCTGTGGTTGTCCCGAAATTCAAAATGCTAACTTTGCAGCAGTTGCTGCCTATGCTGACAAAAAAAGTCTGGTTAGTGACCCTAGACCTATAGGATGCCTACCTCCACATCCCCATAAGGGAATCCTGCAGGACATTCCTGCGCTTCAGAGCAGGCTCACCACACTTTCAGTTCTCTGTGCTACCCTTGGGCTTATCTACTGCTCCCAGGGTATTCACCAAATGCTTAGCCCCAGCCATAGCATTTTGCAGACAGAGAAACATACAGATTTGCCCTTATCTGGATGACTGCCTCATTCAGGCAGAGTGCAAAGAAAAGCTGCTCCAGGACCTCCTCTTTGTCAAAACCCTCCTAACTTCCTTAGGG
Source organism: Protopterus annectens (assembly GCF_019279795.1). NCBI lineage: Eukaryota > Metazoa > Chordata > Ceratodontiformes > Protopteridae > Protopterus > Protopterus annectens. Next base: position 828,576,137 of record NC_056727.1, on the reverse strand, counting down.
TTCACCATCAACGAGAAGAAGTCAAAGCAAACACCCTCCAGGAAGATCATTGTCTTGTGAGCACTGCTGGACACAGCATCCCAAATGGCCTTCCTATCCCCAGAAAAGCAGAGCTTCCTGCCTCTCTACTTTTCCTAACTGGCTTCCAGAAGTCACCTCATTGTGAGGAAGTTCCTGCAAGCCGTGGGGTACATGGCATCTTGCATCCTTCTAATTCCTCTGGCCAGGCTTCACATGGGAAAACTTCAGTGGTATCTAAAGAACCTTTGGTGTCAGCACTCTCAACCTCTAGAACCCTTTCCCCCTCTGTTCCCCTGTATAATGGCCAAGTTTCTCTGGTGGGCAGGGGCCTGTGCCATGAACAAGGGTCTTCCCTTCACCCTTCCGGGCAGACCATTACCACCGACTCCTCAGACATTGCTTAGGGTGCTCACCTAGAAGGCAGGTGAACCCAAGGTCTTTGGGATGCCCAGCACCTTCCCTTACACATCAACCAGAAGGAAATGATGGCAGTACAAAATGCTCTGACATACTTCAAACCCCATCTCAAGCCAGGGGTTCTCCTTATCAAAACAGACAACACCACAGTAATGTGGTACATCAACAAACAGGGAGGGACCCAATCTTACCTTCTGTGCAGGCTAGCCATGAACCTCTGGCTGACAGCCTCTTCCATGGGACTACACAAAATAGCCCAATAGCTACCAGGGATCAACAACACCCTGCACCTAAGCAGGGACTTACTGGACACCCACGAATGGCAGCTGTAAAAATTCTGTACCAGGGAGTATCACTACCTAGTGTGGAAGGTGGATGCCTTGACCTTCCCCTGGAACACCCTCTTTGTGTACGCATTCCCTCCTCTGCCTCTGATTCCCAAGGCACTGATCAAAATAAGGTAGGAGAGTCCAAAGGTCATCCTCATTGCTCAAGATTGGCCCAGACAACATTGGTACCCCTTACTGTGCAGCCTGACACTACAGCCTCCCAGGCAGCTTCCCCAATCCCAGACCTTTTGACTCTGGTGGGGGGGGGGATGCTGTGCCCAGACTTGCAGACTCTGAAATTATCAGCATGGCTAATACTCTAAAGGCAAACAAGGGACCCCAGCTGAGTAAACCGGTCCTAGATATCATCACAGAGGCCAGAAGGTCCAACACCAGAAAATCTTACACTGGAAAATGGAAAAGATTCTACTCCTGGAGCCAGTCCAGAGGGGACAATACCTCTCAACCTTCCATCCTGGACTACCTAGCGGAGCTTCTTTAATAGTGGCCTGTCCTTCTCTTCTATTAAAATCCACACTTCAGCCATTTCAGCTCATTTTGACACAGATCAGCCCCTGTTCTCCCATCCTTTGAACAAACAATTCGGGGCTTCTAATATCTGACCTCCCAGAAGGCCAACCACACCAGCCTGGGACCTGAATTGTGTTTTGGAAAAACTAACCTCACCACCCTTCGAACCTGTTGCTTCAGCAGAGCTAAGATTCCTCTCCTGGAAGACTGCTTCTCTCCTAGTTATCACCTATCACCTCAGCTTGAAGGGTTTCAGAACTTCAGGCACTGATGGCCATTGAGCATTTCATCATTTTCCATGCAGACAGGGTTTCCCTGAGGACTAACCCCTCCTTTATGCCCATGGTGGTATCTATTGTGGCTCGTAATCAGGCCATACATCTCCCCACCTTCTTTCCTAACCCTCAAAACAAGGATGAAAGAATTTTGCACTCACTAGATGTGCACAGACAGCTCAGGTACTATCTGGACTGTACTAAACCCTTCAGGAAAACAGACCATCTACTTGTCAACTTTGCCCCGGGGGCAGAGGGGAAGCCCATTTCCAAGCAAACCATCTCCAAATGGATATCACACTGTATCCATTTCTGCTACAGATTACATGGGAACCCCCCCCCCAAAAAAAAAAATCTATTCGAACCCATCCCACTAGGGCAGCCTCCACTTCCACAGCATTCCTCAGGGGAGTTCTCATCAGGGACATCCTGGTAGCTGCCACCTGGACTTCTGTCAATACCTTTACCAAGCATTACCACCTACCTTTATTTTCTAAGGCTAGGGCAGGGTTTGCCTCTGCAGTTCTGCAGGGCTTGCTGACCGAGGCCTAGGTCTCTCACTAATATTAGCACCCCTCTCCTCGGCTTTGGGAATCCTCCCACAGGTGATGACTGCAACAGTGAAACATGAAGAACATAATACAGTCGTGTACACTTACCATAAATGTAGATGATCGAGTGTATTCACTGTTGCAGTGCTGGTTTCCCTCCCTCCTTCCTCATTATATCTTCTTTCTTTTAGGGGACATAAGGTGGCTTTTAGCCACCAGGACCTCTTTTACCATACTACCTGGGCTTCTGACTGGTTAGGGCAAGAAAAACTGATGTAATTACATTGGTTGCCTTGCTTTATAGCCACTGATGCCCTGACGTCAGTCAGCAAGCAACAGCAGCCAACGCAGAAAAACATTGACTCTGGTATTCAGGCCGGCCGAGGGCTACCACAGCAGGGATAACCCACAGGTGATGACTGCAACAGTGAATATACTCTAACATCTACATTTATGGTAAGTGTACACAACTGTACTTTCCCTACCAGCTCTAAATCCATGCTTGGTCAAGTCATATCACAAATCAGTCACATTTGCTTTAAGACTGAAGCCGGCGACATCCAGCAATACCTTAGCATTCAGAGATTATGCCCAGACTAATCTACTCCTGAAACTGAGTTATGACCTAATTCAACATCCCCTTAAACTCAATGCATCTGTCCCCTCCAAAGTAAAAACAATGCCACATTCAAAAATACGTTCCTGTGGTGGAACCCAAATATAAACAGGCCATATAATAAAAATAAAAAAGCTCATTGCATGTTAAAATAAATGTAACTCTCAGACATGCAAAAAAAGCTCTTGTTAAACCTAACAGGAATGTTGGACCATAATCAAGTCAACCAAAGCCGGGTATGAGGTAAAAATGGCCATCCAGGCAAAGGACAACCAGACAGCTGCCTTTGCCTGTGTTAGAAACCTTAGAAACAATCCGTAGCACTGTGCAGAGCTAATATTAAATTATATCACATATTCGGACCCAGAAGACATAGAGCTAAATTTATAACTCCATCCCTCTCCATCCTCCTACATTCCCAGATCACATACCTGCCTCTACACCCCCCCCCCCCTCAAATCTCCCATGAACAAGTACTCAAGGCACTATCCAAGGCAATGAACACTGCTTCTTAGTACCGGATAACATACTGGGCTGCTTACTGGCCAGCCTGAAACAGGAACTTTTAGACCCCTTACAGAGGGTATTCAGTGTCAGCCTCCAAACAGCCTATGTTTAGTTGTTGAGGACAGTATCTTTCATCCCCCTGCACAAAGGTGGGAATCAGGTGACGTGGGAAATTATACACCCATAAGTCTGACCAGTCTCATTTATAAGGTTATAGAAAGGATCATTGTGAAATTAATAAATAAGGACTTGGGTAACTTACAAATTCTTGACCCAAGCTAGTCCATTTATGCCTGGATGACTTCTTTGACAAGGTTACTGAAGCAGTGGATGAGAGTAAATCAGTACCCACTGCATATCTTCACCTCACAAAGGTGTTTGACACCATCCCACACTCTGATATCATAGATAAACTATCCAAACTAAATGTTGATCTCTGTATAACTAGTTAGATAGCAAACTGGCTCACAATAGAGTCAAGAAATTAATCTGGGCTGCTCTACCTCCTTCGAAAGACCTGTCACTAGTGGTGTACCCCAGGGTTCAGTCCTTGGGCTACTCCTATTTGGCATTCACTTCTTGGAGGTAGAAACTACTTTTAAAAGATTACAGCTGACCAGGTGTGCAGATGACTGCAAAGGGGACACCAAGATCCTGAAAAAGAGCATTTACAAATCAATAGCTAGTATCAAAACCACAGACTAAGACTAAATGCAGGAAGTGCATTATAGTATTCTTCAACAAGCAAGAGGTCCTTTGTAGCCATCGCATTGTCCACACCCCTCTGAAAATTGATTCAGTGGTTAGGGACCTGGGAACCATTGTAGACAATAAACTGTTCTGCGATCATCACTTATCCACTCTTGTAAGAAAGTGCTTTTATTCATTGCACAGCTTATTATTATGGATATGGTGTCCAAGTCAAGAGATGTGATCGTTCCACTGTATTCCACACTCATCAGGCCAATCCTTGAGTATAATGCACATTCAGTATGTACCTGTTCAATCATTTGACACTAATCAAACATCCATAATGCTTTTTTAACTAAGAAAATCAAGGGCCTAAATCACAGAACCTATGCAAACCATCTCAGTGCCTTGTACCTCTTCCCAGTGTCATACAGGCTACTGAGGGGCGATCTGTGCCTCACAGACAGAGCCTCCACAGATCCTATTCTCTTGGACCTGCTGTACATTCGCAAGTCCAATGAGATCATAAACACTCACTTGAGAGCTTAATGTCTTTTGCAACATAAGTAGAACATGTTGGGGGATAGATGAGTATCTCAGAGAATACCCCTTCTTTGAAATAGTCTTCCTGTCCACATAAAGCAAAGTACTTCCCTTACAATATTCAAAAGTAATGTGGACAAATGGATGGGTAACTACAGATTCACCCCTGATTTCGCACTCCTGTCCCTCATGGATAGGGGCAGCAAGTAAATGTTCTTCTTATGTTTAGGTTATTCATATTTAAAATATAAAGGTTAACAATGTCATGGGAATTTATGTCAAGGCTTCTAAAAATCCTCAAGGATCTGTAGCCTAGTGAATATCTTTGAATTCACCAGAGGTAAAAGGAATTCCAGGAGTTGCAAATTGCCTCATATTTTCAGCTGTACTTTGGATTTTTTGTGATCACAGAGCATACATGTTAAAATTTGACATAAGATGCTGCGGCATTAAAAATAATCACTTCTCCAGTCATGTCAGTTAGCAGTAATCAGCAGAAGAAGTATAGAAGGAAGTTGACCAGTTTTATATTTCAGAAACCTGAGACTCTTGTGTATGAGGCAACTTAAAATCGCTGACACTGTGCAATGGTAGTTTAAACTGCAACCCCAAATATTCATGCCACCTTAGATTGCTAAATGGAAGCATTAGAAGCACCACACAGAAAAAGCAGACTTTTTCAAAGTAATGCATATACCAAAGGCTATGGCTGGCTTAAGAGTGAAGTTCAGATGTTTTTCGTGTTTCACTGTTGCAGTTATCACATTTGGATTATCCCTGCCAGGGTAGCCCTCAGTTGGCCCGAATACCAGAGGCGTAGTATTTCTGCATCGGTTGCTGTCGTTTCAGGACTGACGACAGGTCGTCAGTAGTATAAAGTAAGGTAGCCGACGCCATTACATCAGTCTTTCTTGCCGAGGAGCCCAGAGCAGAAGCAGTTGCACAAGTGCCGGTCGGCCGCTACCCAAGTTTCATTTTCCGAATTGAACCTGAAGTCTTCTAAAGCTCAGTCCCCGTTGGGGATACTTTTTTCTTGCTCTAACCGAGGTCAGAAAAAGTTAACAATTGTCTCGCCTGTGGAAACAAGTACCACACCGAGACTTTCATTCTTACTGCATCACTTGCTTAGGCCCAGACCACGACGTCCCTCGCTGTCATTTTTGTGCTTTGTTCAACGCCAGAACTATACGTCATCAGGCCCTTATTGTAGCTACATATTTTCGCTCTCAGTCATCGAATTCCGATATGGCTTCGGTAAGCCATCCAACAGCAGATCTTCTGAAAAAAAAACGTAAGGATAAAGACAAAGACAGACCGCACAGGTCCCAACCTACCGACGACACTCCGGTCCTCAGTGACGTGCTTTTGCAGCCCCTGATGCCTGCTTCTGTGATTTCGCAGGCTGCTACCGAGATCCTTTCGGAGTCTGCCGCAAAGCTCTTCGATCGACTAAGGATCCTGTGGATGTCTCTACCTTGGCTGGATCCGGAGCCACTGAGCAGGCACCGGCTTCTGAGGAAGTACTTCGCACTGTTGATTCTCGACACAGACCGACTTCTTTTGGTGTCTACCATTCTTTCGAAAATTACCAATTTTCTAAGGCCCAGGGTACGAACCACACCCAAGAAACCGACGACCCAATCTCAGGCACTTGATTCCTTGCCTCAGTCTCAAATGCTTAAAATGGCGGAAGACCTTATAATGCTGATTAGGGGAAGCCAAGCTACCCCTTCCAAAAGAAAAAGAGATTTGTCCCCAGTAGTTTTATCTGACCAGGAGTCCGATGACTCTGATACATCTGAATATGAAGACATGCAACCCCTCTCTGCTTATGAGGATTCTGATGCAGAGGAATCCATTCCTTCAGCCTCTCCACTCGAGGACTTTTCCTTTGGGGAAACCCTACATACTTTAATGGAGCATTTCCAATGGGAATGTCAGGACTACCCTCAGTCTAAAAAGAAACACAGGGAATTCTTAGATCTTCTGCAGCACAGACCTTTGGCCATTCCTCCTGTCCTGGATGTTGTAGATGATTTTTTCATGGAATCTAGTTTAACTCCTGACACCCTCCCTCCTGCTCCCAGGAATCCTGACGGGTATTATAGAGTCTCTGACTTGCACAAATTTCTTTTCAAAAATCCTACTGCTGACCCTGAGGTTATTTCTCAAGGGCCTAAAGAAATTAAAGCAATTTCTGCTAAGAATCCCACCCCCTCAGATAGGGATTCCTGACATATGTGGTAAAAAAGTATGCACCTTTGCTACTCTTGCTATTAGAGCATTAAATTGTCAGTTCCATATGCTAAAATTTCCGCAACGTACCATGGAACTCCTCAAACAAAAATTATCTTTTCCTGCTTGTGCAGAAAATAAAGAGTTACAAGAGTTAATGCATTCTGCAAGTCAAGTAACTAAGCACACCTTACACTGTGGTTTTGATGCCCTAGAAGCACCTTGCAGGGCAGCAGTCACTGGTTCTGTCCTTAGAAGGCATGCTTAGCTTAAGGAACAGCCCTTGCCAGACCATGTCAAATCCAAATTATTGGATGCACCCTTGCACAAAGACAACTTATTTGGCACCAAGGCGGAGGAGGTCTTAAAAAAGATGGAAGAAGAAGCTAAATCTATGCAGACAGTTAAGGATTTCCTGCAGGTCCAGCCACCCAGGTTTAGTAGGCATTGCCCCTCCAAGCACTGGTCCTTTCCTGCCCCCTCCAGGTCAGTTCAGCCGAGACCCCCCAGACAACAGCCGCAGGGAATGCAGAGATCCAAGCAATGGAGTTCCTCCACCCCAAAACCAGGGAGTGCTATGTCACCCCCTCATGGTAAGAACTCACAGTGACTCTCCACGTCCACCCCTTCCACTGCCCACCTGCACTTGCCCCTAGGAGGAAAACTCTCCCTCCATGCAAGCACCTGGGCAACCATTACCAACGACCGCTGGGTCCTCAACATAGTGTCCCAGGGATACAAATTTTCTTTCCACACTCCACCAACCCCAAAAGGGTTCCCAGATCTTCCTCCAAACCAGTGGGCAGAGGCCAAAAAGCAAGTCCTTTCCCTGCTCTCTATGAGGACAATAGAGCACGTTCCTGCAGAACAGATAGGCCAAGGTTTCTACTCCGGGCTCTTCCTGGTACCCAGAAAAGAGGGCACCTGGCACCCCATCCTCGATCTATCCATTCTAAACACCTTCCTGGTGATACCAAAATTCAAAATGCTCACCCCAAAGCAGCTACTACCTATGCTCTCCAAGACTGCTTGGTTAGCCACTCTAGACCTAAAAGAGGCCTATCTCCACATCCCAATCAGGGAATCATGCAGGAAATATCTACATTTCAGGGCAGGATCTTTGCACTTTCAGTTCTCTGCGCTTCCCTTTGGCTTATCTAGTGCTCCCAGAGTTTTCACAAAATGTTTGGCTCGCGCCATTGCTTTTTGCAGACAAAGAAATATTCAAATTTACCCATGCTTAGACGACTGCCTAATTCAGGCAGACAGTCAGAAAAAGCTGCTCAAGCACCTGGCCTTTGTAAAGGCCCCACTGACCTCCCTAGGGTACACTATCAACAAAAAGAAATCCAAATAGTACCCACCCAAAAGATTATATTCCTGGGAGCAAGCTTGGACACAGCATGCCAGATGGCATTCCTTAAACCAGAAAAGCAAACTTACCTGACAGCCTACTTCTCTCAACTAGCCACCAGACTCCAGTTATCTGCAAGGAAAATCCTGCAAGCTCTGGGGTTCATGGCATCTTGCATTTTACTCTTTCCATATGCCAGACTGCATATGAGGAAACTTCAGTGGTACCTAAAAAGCCTTTGGTGTCAACACTGTCAAGACCTGGAAACTCTTATACCAATGATACCTTGCCTAAGGAATAATTTTCTGTGGTCGGCAGCAGCATGCTACCACAACAAGGGACTACCCTTCTCACCACCCCACACCGCCCAGACCCTAACCACACACGCATCAGACCATGCTTGGGGTGCACACCTGGATGGCAGGTGCATACAGGGCCAGTGGAGCCCACATCAAATACATCTGCACATCAACCAAAAAGAGATGTTAGCTGTTCAGCATGCATTGACAGCTTTCAGGCTCCTTCTCTCCCCAGGGGCTCTACTGATCAAAACAGACAACACCACTGTGATGTGGTATATCAACAAGCAGGGAGGGACTCACTCCTACCCTTTATGCAGGCTGGCTGTGACCCTTTGGCACACAGCCTCAGCCATGGAACTACACCTGTTAGCACAATTCCTGCCAGGCTCTCTAAACTCTCAGTCAGACAACTTAAGCAGAAATCTTCTGGACTCACACGAGTGGCAGCTAGACCAAAGAACCTTCACCCTAATAACTCATAAATGGGCCACCCCGAAGGTTGGCCATTTTGCTTCCCACTCCACCCATCAGTTCGGCAAATTCTGTACCAGGGAGACTCACTGTAGAGCCTGGAAAGTGGATGCCCTATCCTTCCAGTGGGTCAACCTCTCGGTCTGTGCTTTTCCCCCACTACCTCTCATTACCAGGGTACTGCTCAAAATAAGGGAGGAAAACCCAAGGACAATTCTAATTGCTCCAGACTGGCCTCACCAGCACTGGTACCCACTGCTGCGCAGCCTGTCCCCTCTGCCACCATGGCATCTCCCTCAGATCCCAACCCTCCTAACCCAGAGGAAAGGAGAATTCATGCAGCCCTAATTGCAGACCCTCAGTTTGGCAGCCTGGCTTATTCCCTGAACACTGAACAAGCTGCCAGTCTCAGTAAACAGATTCTAGATGTTATACGTGAGGCCAGATGCCCTAGCACTAGAAAGTCTTATGCTGACAAATGGAAAAGGTTCTGCACCTGGACCCAGGCTAAGGGAGCCGATACGGCACAGCCCTCCCTACCGCTCATCCTGGATTACCAAGACAACCTGCTACACAGTGGTCTCTCCTTTTCCTCTATTAAAATTCATGCCTCTGCTATCTCTGCTCATTTCAACACTGAGCAACCACTTTTCTCACACCCTCTCATCAAGCAGTTCTTAAGAGGGGCTAGTAACTTGAGGCCACCTAGAAGAGCACCTACCCCAGCTTGGGACCTAAACTTTGTGTTGGAAAAGCTCACTCTGGCCCCTTTGAACCAGCAACTTCAGTAGAGTTAAAGTTTCTCTCCTGGAAGACAGCCTTGCTTCTGGCCATCACTTCAGCCAGAAGAGTATCCAAGCTACAAGCACTCATGGCTGTAGAGCCCTTCATCATCTTCCATACTGACAGGGTGTCCCTCAATTCTAACCCATCCTTCATGCCAAAAGTGGTGTCCAGTATGGCTCTCAACCAATCCATTCATTTGCCCACCTTTTTCCCTAACCAACAAAACAAGGGAGAAAGGATACTACACTCTCTAGATGTGCACAGACAGCTTAGATTTTATCTAGACAGGACTAAATCATTCAGAAAGACTGATCAATTGTTAGTCAACTTTGCTGCAGGAGCAGAGGGCAAAGCCATATCCAAGCAAACCATTTCCAAATGGATAGCACACTGCATCCATTTCTTCTACAAGCAACACGGGAAACCTTCCCCTAAGGGGGTCAGGACTCACTCTACCAGAGCAGCCTCCACCTCTGCAGCTTTCTTCAGAGGAGTCCCTGCCAGGGACATCCTTGAGGCTGCAACATGGACATCTGTTCACACCTTCACCAAACATTAACACCTGCCTATCTTCTCCAAATCCAGGGCAGGCTTTGCCACTGCAGTCTTGGAGGGAATCCTAGCCAGCCTCTTAGTCTTCTTAACTGCCTCCACCCTTTTCCTCAGCTTTGGGAATCAACCCAAATGTGATGACTGCAACAGTAAAACACAAAGAACATAGTACAGTTGTGTACACTTACCATAAATGTAGATGTTCGAGTGTATTCACTGTTGCAGTCCTGGTTTCCCTCCCTCCATCCTCCCTCTTCTCTCTCTCTCCTCACAAGGAACCTTTTGGTATTTACCTTCTACTGGAGGGGTTCTTCCACCAGATCCTGGCTCCCACTTGGGAGCTCCTGACAGGGCAAGAAAAAACGATGTAATGGCGTTGGCTGCCTTACTTTATACTACTGATGACCTGACGTCAGTCCTGAAGTGACAGTAACCGACGCAGAAATACTGCGCCTCTGGTATTTGGGCCAGCCGAGGGCTACTGTGGCAAGGATAACCCAAATGTGATGACTGCAACAGTGAATACACTCTGACATCTACATTTATGGTAAGTGTACACAACTGTACATGTTTTGATCAGCCTCAGCTGCATGCTGGCCTTGATGGTTGGAAAAGCCAAAGTGACAAAATTGGAATTTTTCTTTTTTTTTAAGCCGTTCTAAATTGCATAGGGAAGAACATAGAATCAGACATCCACCAATTACTTGAGTATTGCCTTGAAGCACATACGTTTATCTGCATGTCCTAAAGGGACTGTACTCTGATTTCATCCTGACCTCTTAGCAGCTAACATCAACCATGTTTAACATTCAGAGCATCGCAAGTCAGTCCTGTAGTTACAGTCAGAAATCCCCCTTCCCCACCTTAGTAATACGTGCTAACCCTAACCTTGCCCTAAACCCTAAAGTGCAGCTTACCCTTAAGAAGCCCCTCCCATAACACTACCACTACACAAGACAGGTCAGATACTCGCCACATTCACACATGAAATCTATTCCTTACTCTAAGCCTTACCCTAAACACTCACAATCTCAAGCAGACTAAATCTATCCCTTTACCCAAACCCTAAAACACACAAACTCTACCCCACTGCTAACCTTCGTTGACAGTCTGGAAGTCACCCAAACAAGTGTTCAACCATATATCCTGCTGCTCAAAACATGTAGCAGTTCAGTTGTGTTTCAGAAACCAACACTATGCCTATATAAAAAAAAAAATATATATATATATATATATATATATATATATAATATATATATATATATATAAATATATATATATGTGTGTGTGTGTGTGTTTGTGTGCGTGTGTGTCTGTGTGTGTGTGTGTGTGGACAAACCACAATGCTTTGCCAGAGATGGCCTGCACCTGTTGCCTTTGGGATTCTGTATACCGGCTAAGGCTCTTGCCATCTCTGTAGTGCCTTTTTTAGGCAAGGTGCAAATGACAAATTCACCACTGTAACAGGTACAAGCAAGCAAAATCTGACGGTAATGCTACTCAATGCTAGAAGTCTAAACCTCAAAATGCACTCACTCGAGGCACTCCTTAAAATGGAGAACATCGACCTCTGTGCAGTGACAGAGACCTGGTTCAAGGCTCCAGAGATCACCCCTGCATTACCAGGCTATATTTCATACCACACCTTTCAGCCACCTAACGTGGACCGAAACACTAAAGGCGGAGGCGTGTCCATATTCATTAAGGATATCCACACCTCCAGGCTAGTTGCTCAGCATGATGCATCCGAGATTATCCAAGTGCAACTAACTCTGGGCAAGACCGCAATCCAAATTGTAGCTTGCTACAGATCACCCACCATGCCCCAGGATTCCCACTCCTCATTTCTTGATACACTGGAAAATATTGGGGTATAACCTCACACCCTAATAATGGGCAAATGTCCTTCATGGATGCATCTGCAGTCATAACAACTGGGTTGTCCTGTCGTCAGGCAGCCCTTCAGTCGGCCGGATTCCAAAGTCCGGGTCCGGCTTCGGCTGATGTCGCACTTCACCCGACGTCATCTCTGTTGGCCTTCGGGTATAAAGGCATCAGCCGACGCCATTTTCCTCAGTCTTTCTTGCCGCGTGGCGCCCGAAGCAGAAGCTGTTCGCAAGTGCCGGTCGGTCGGATCCAGAGATTACTTCTACCGAATACTACCAAGACTTCTAAAGCTAAGTACCCCGTTGGGGACTCTTTCTTGCCTCAGCCGATGTCAGAAAAAGTTAATAATTGTTTAACCTGTGGGAAACAAATACCTCATAAAGATTTCCACTCTTATTGTCTGCCTTGTTTAGGCCCAGCCCACGACGTAGCAGCCTGTTCGGCCTGTGCTTCTTTCAACCGAACGCTTAGGCGCCGGTCGGAGTTTGCTGAACAGTTTTTCGGTTCTGATTTTGCGTACATTATGCCGTCGGATCCTCCGACTACCCAATCTGCCAAAAAACGCAAAGATAAAGACCGACACTCACGGTCCGCAGTTTCGGCTGAAACCATGGTTAAGCAAACCGCGAGTGTCTCGGTTTCGGCCGAAACCGAGAAAACTGATCAAAGTACAGCTGAATCTATTTCTACAACTGAGGCCCCTGCTACCATTCTTGAATCGGCCTCAGAAATTGTACCCACTACGGTGGTTGCCACTGACTTATCAGACACCTTTCCCTTGGATGTCTCTACCCCAGCACGTGGTGCTGCTAGGCCTCCAGCAGCCATGTCCATTAAGGCCTTCGCCAGGGCTAAAGCAGCCAAGACTACTAAAACAGTGCCTGTTAAACCCCCTTCAACCAGGCCCTCCTCTAGTTCTCAAATACTTACACTGGCAGAAGATTTAATTTCATTAATTAGAGGATCTCAATCTCACCCAGACAGGGCCTCTCAGCCCCCAGAGAAGAGACCTAGGGCAGAGCCCCCTGAGCCAGTGTCATCTGATGATTCAGCCGATGAATCAGACATAACTGACCAGCCAGAGGCTCCTTTCTCTAATTTTGAAGACTCTGATGCTGAAGAATCCATTCCAGCTGCTTCCCCACCAGAAGAATTTTCCTTTGGGGAAACCTTACATGTCATGCGAGAGCAGTTCCAATGGCAGCAACAGGATTTTTCAGACTCCAGAAAAAGACTTGGGACCTTTCTGCACCTTCCACAACACAGGCCCTTAGCTATACCTCCTGTTCTCTCTGTGGTGGATGATGCTTTCAATGATGTCTGCTCCGCTCCAGATTCTTTACCTCCAGCCCCTGCCAAACCAGACAGATTTTACAGGGTGCCAGACACTCATCACCACCTTTACAAGGCCCCTCTTGCAGACCCCGAAACTATATCCCAGGGTCCCAAGGCAGTAGCCGCGACCATAGCTAAAAACCCTATTCCTTCTGAAAGGGAAGCAAGGTCATTAGACAGATGGGGCAAAAAGGTCTACACTTCAGATACTCTCTCAGCTAGAGCTTTAAACTGTCAGTTTCACATGATACAATACCAAGAGTTTATGCTTGATCAGAAAAGCTAACCTCTGATGAATCTCTTGATAAGAAATATGTATTAGAAATGGTAAATAACATACAACAGGTTAGTAACCATTCCTTAAAATGTGGCTATGATGCACTGGAGGCTTCATTTAGATCAGCCATGACTGGCACAGTGATAAGAAGGCATGCATGGCTAAAGGAGCAAGCTTTACCGGATCATGTTAAAGCAAAGTTACTAGATGCTCCTATGGATAAGGCAAGTTTGTTTGGTACACCTGCCCAGCAGGTTATGAAGAAAATGGAAGAAAAGGCAAAATCCGTTCAAACGGTTAAAGATTTCTTGCAGGTTCAACCCCCAAGGTTTAGCAGGAACTGGCCTGCCAAAATTGGTCCTTTCCTGACTCCACAAGATCTCAAAGGGGCAGAAACAGACGTTCCAGAGGCAGAAACCAATCCAGAGGAGGTGCCTACAGAGGACGACAGTGGCAAGGTAACAACAGAGGCACAGACACAACCACTGCCACTACATCAACACAACCACAGTGACTTAATCCTAAATCCGCCTACCAGGGAACAAATAGCAGCACCTCTAGGCGGAAAGTTAACCTTATTTTCAAAAAACTGGCACTATATAACAAAAGACAAGTGGATTTTACAAACCATAGATCAAGGATACTGGTTCCACTTCCACACTTTACCAATCAAAAGAGGAATGCCAAATCTACCTCCAAATCAAAAAACAGAGGCTCTACAACAGATAATGCAGTTAGCAAACATGAGAGCTGTGGAAAAAGTGCCAACTGCAGAGCAAGGAAAGGGGTTCTACTCAAGACTATTCCTAGTTCCAAGAAAGGAAAAAGTTGGAGACCAATTCTCGACCTGTCCGCCTTAAATACATACATCATTGTCCCAAAATTCAAAATGCTGACCCTACAGCAACTTCTTCCCATGCTGGGCAAGGAGTGTTGGCTGGTAACTCTAGATCTCAAGGAGGCATACCTGCACGTCCCCATTCGACCAATCTGCAGAAGATACCTCAGATTTCTTGCAGGATCAGAGCATTATCAATTCTCAGCATTGCCCTTTGGCTTATCTACTGCCCAGAGTATTCACAAAATGCCTGGCATCAGTAATTGCCCATTGCAGACTACAGGGAATACAAATTTACCCATACCTGGACGACTGCCTGCTACAAGGGGACAACAAAAGCAAGCTGACAACAGATTTACAAAGGGTCATTTACTTGCTACAAGCACTGGGATACACAGTCAATCTACAAAAGTCAAGGCTGATACCATCCCAAACAAGGACATTCTTGGGCTGAATTGGACACAGTAAAACAAATGGCATTCCTAACTGCAGAAAAACAAAAGAACTCCCTCTTTACTTCTTGGCACTAACAAAGCTGAACAAGTTAACAGCAAGAAAAGTACTTCAGGCCTTGGGCTTCATGGCATCATGCATAATCCTGGTCCCATTTGCCAGACTACATATGAGAAAACTACAGTGGTACCTAAAGAATTTATGGTCCCAACACAGTCACAGCCTAGAAACAGAAATCCCACTAATTCCATGCTTAAAACAGGAGTTCCTATGGTGGGCTCAGGCATGCCAGACAAACCCAGGCCTACCCTTTCGCAGATGTCAAGCAAGCCAGACCATCACAACAGACGCTTCAGACCTAGGATGGGGGGCCCACATGCTGGACAAATGCGTGCAAGGATTGTGGACACAGGATCAACTTCACCTGCACATCAACCTAAAAGAAATGCTGGCAGTAAAACTGGCAATCCAAAGGTTCAGACCATTTCTCAAAGAGGGCCAGTTGATGATAAGGACAGACAACACCACAGTCATGTGGCACATCAACAAGCAGGGAGGCACTCATTCATACCCCCTATGCAGAATGACTTTGGAGCTGTGGAACCTGGCACTCAGCTACAACATCCAGTTACAGGCAATTTTGTACCGGAAAAGAAAATATTCTAGCAGACATATTAAGCAGAACCACATCGGATGCCCACGAATGGAAACTGCACCCGGACATTTTCAAGACCATCTCAAAGAAATGGGGAATGCCTCAGATAGATCTATTTGCATCACCTCTCAATCACCAGCTCAAAAATTCTGCACAAGGACATTACACCCACTGGCATGGAAAGTGGATTCGCTCTCCTTCAGCTGGAAAGGCCTGACAGCATATGCATTCCCACCTCTTCCCTTGATACACAAAGTATTACTAAAAATCAAGGAAGAACGTCCAAGGATAATCCTGATAGCTCCAAACTGGCCAAGACAACACTGGTACCCACTGCTGAGGAGCATGTCTCAGAACAATATGTGGCCAATACCCCTGATGCCTTTGATGCTAACTCAGAACAACTACAGCATCATACATCCAAACCTAAAAACGTTGCAACTGACTGCATGGAACATCACCTAGCAACAGCTAACCCAGAACTTTCCCAAAGAGTTAAAGACATTATTCTTGAAGCACGCAGACCTTCAACAAGAAGGAACTATGCTGGAAAATGGAAAAGGTTTGTCATTTGGAGTACTGACAGAGGAAAAGATGTGTCAAACATAGATATGCCTAACATTCTAGAGTATCTGGCCGAACTTCTTCATTCAGGTTTGTCCTACTCCTCCATCAAGATACATGCATCAGCTATTTCAGCAGAATACAGCTTTGATCCACCTGTTTTTTCGCACCCTTTGCTCAGGCAGTTCCTCAGAGGAATCAAGAATGTAAAACCTCCAAGGAAACCACCTTTGCCAGCTTGGGACTTAAACTTTGTGCTAGAAAAGTTGACACTATCACCCTTTGAACCAGCAGCAACAGCAGACCTACAACACCTGTCATGGAAAACTGCTTTCCTACTGGCAATTACTTCAGCAAGGAGGGTTTCAGAGCTACAGGCCTTAATGGCAGTGCAACCCTTCCTAATCTTCCACCAAGATAGAGTGTCCATGAGGACTAATCCTACATTTATGCCTAAGGTGGTATCCAGAGTGTCTTTAAACCAGGCAATCCACCTACCTACCTTCTTTCCCAACCCACAAAACAGAGGGAAAGAATACTGCATACCTTGGATGTACATAGACAGCTACGCTACTACTTGGACAGAACAAAAAAATAGCAGAAAGACTGACCAACTTTTGTAGCCTATGCAACAGGAAGGGAAGGAAAAGCTATTTCCAAACAGACAATCTCCAAATGGATAGGAAATTGCATACGATTCTGTTACTCCTTCCATGGAAAACCAATTCCACAGAACATAAGACCTCATTCTACAAGGGCAACAGCCACTACCACAGCCTTCTTATGAGGAGTGGCAACCAAAGACATTATTGAGGCGGCTACTTGGACCTCCGTGCATACATTTGCCAAGCATTATAACTTACCTCTATATTCCAGATCCCAAGCAGGGTTTGCCACTGCTGTACTGCAAGGGATCCTAAACACACCATAATCTAGTTTTATCCTCCTCCCCTAGTTGGCTATGGTATTCTACCCAGTTGTTATGACTGCAGATGCACCCATGAAGGACATAGTACAGTTTTGTACCTACCATAAATGTAGATGTCCGAACTGGATAGCATCTGCAGTCAGGATTACCCTCCCTCCTTCCCCTCTGTGGTACTCCTAGGGTATTTTACCCTCCTAATAGCTAGCTGGTGGGGGGGAGTCTTTTATGGTGTATTTGTTTGTATTTATGTACATACATGCTTATTTTTGTGTTTACCTCTATCTTTTTGAAAACATTGGCATCTATCCAAATTTTAGCCTCCAAGAGGGCTACTGGCATCTGGGGCAAGAAACACTGAGGAAAATGGCGTCGGCTGATGCCTTTATACCCGAAGGCCAACAGAGATGACGTCGGGTGAAGTGCGACATCAGCCGAAGCCGGACCCGGACTTTGGAATCCGGCCGACTGAAGGGCTGCCTGACGACAGGACAACCCAGTTGTTATGACTGCAGATGCTATCCAGTTCGGACATCTACATTTATGGTAGGTACAAAACTGTACTTTTCAACTACCCTACCATTAACTGGGAAAACTACTCATGTACCAACTCTTGTGCTCAATGCTTTCTGGAATTCATAAATTCCAATGCCTTGGATCAACTTATCCACACCCCCACCAAGGGCAGCAGTATCCTAGACCTGGTCATTACCAACATGGGCAACTGGTGTTCCACACCTGAGGTCAATTCCTTGTTGGTCAGATCCGACCACAAGCTAATCACCCTAGACATCCACATCCCACCCCCACCCTCCATTAGGAAAACCACTGTAATTTCTCCAAAGCCAATTTCATGCTTCTTAAGACAGAAGTGGCAAACTTCACGACACCCATGCTGACGGACAATAGAGATACGACTGCTGAATCCTACACAAATGCACTTTATAAACACTTACACAAGTGCATGGATCATGCTTTCCCTAACAGAACCAAGATGCTATCCTCCAAAAAAAGGAAGCTAATCTGGTGGTCCCCTGCCATAAACAAACTTTACGACAGAAGAAAGAAACTGTTGCAAAAAAGAGTAAATTCCCATGATTGGAAGAACTCCCTGGTCAGCCTCAGTAAGAAGCTGAGATCCCTCATAAAATCCTGCAAAGCTAGTTACGAAAACAAAATCACCACGGATTCTAAAGACAACCACAAAGCATTCTATCTCTATGTCAAGAATCTCAGTGGCAACACTCTGTTCTGAGTTACAGCACAATGGCACTAAATATACAGAACCAGCTGATATTGCCAACATCCTGGCAGATAGGTTCAGTGCTAACTTTACCCCCCTCTCATCCCCTAGGGCCCATCTCTATACCGGAAGAATGCGATGTTCCTGTAATCACGGCTGCACAGGTAAAAAACACACTCTCCAAAGCCAAGAACACAGCATTCATGGGACCTGACAACATCCCAGGCTGCGTTCTACACGAACTACAGAATGAACTGGTACCCCACCTAAGTACCATGTTCAATCATAGCCTCACCTCAGGCTTTGTGCCCACTGAATGGCCACAGTGGTTATCCCACTCCACAAAGGGGGAACCACCACGGACCCCGGGAACTACCGCCCCATTAGCCTGACGAGCCCGGTCTGCAAGGCTATGGAATGTTTCATCATGGAACTTATAAACAATGACATTGGTAATCTCCAAACTCTGGACCCCACCCAGTTAGGGTTTGTAAAAGGCAGATCATGTCTCCTAAACCTGATCGACTTCTTTGAAGCGGTCACCAAAGCCGTAGATGAGGGTAAGGTGGTTCACACAGCCTATCTAGATCTCGCCAAGGCTTTCGACACCATCTCCCACTCCGGAATTATACATAAACTCACTAAACTAGATATAAATCCCTGTCACAAGATGGGTTGCCAACTGGCTCACTGACAAGAACCCACACTGTGAAAGTAGCAGACTCCAAATCCAACTTCAGACCAGTGACAAGTAGAGTACCACAAGGCTGAGTCCTGGTTCCTCTCCTGTTTGGTATCTACTTCTCTGAAGTACAGGCTAACACAGAAGGTCTTTGGCTAACGAAATTCGCAGTTGACTGCAAACTAGGAGCCATAATCAAAACTCCTAACGATTTGGACATTCTGCAAAAGGCCTCACTTAGACAGATGCCTGGTGTCAAAGCCATGGCCTCAAGCTCATTGCCAAAAAGTGCATTGTCATCCCCTTTGGTAAAAGCTCTGTACCCATGAACTACCACATAGTTGGTAGTCTACTTAACACTGAAAGTGTGATAAGAGCCTTGGGACACAGGTGGACAGTAGTCTCTCCTTTGATAATCACATCGCCACAGTAGTCAGGAAATCCTTCTACGTGGCACACCTCATCATAAAAGGTTTCTCATCCAGGAAAAAAAAGGTCATTGTTCCCCTCTACTCGTCATTCATTAGACCCATTATTGACTACAATGCCCCTTTTGGTATGTACCTCACAAGACATCTACAACAACTGGAAAGGCTGCAGAAATACCTCACAAAGAGGATTACTGGCCTTAAACAAATGCCCTACACAGACTGTCTCAAACAACTCCAGCTTTACTCCGTCGCATATCGCCTACTCAGAGGCGATCTCTGCCTAACATACAAAGCTATGTCAAACCCAGAGCTGTTGGACATGCTCCACTTAAAGAAATCTCAATCCCTCCGAACTACATGCTGTAGGGACCTAAACCTTGTGGCCACAATAAGCAGAACATGTTGGAGGGATAGATTCCTGTCCCAGAGGCTTCCCATACTCTGGAACAAGCTACCTATCTATATCAAACAAAGCTCCTCATTAGCACTCTTCAAGAAAAATCTTGATGATTGGATGGGAGATAAGAAATTCACCCCGGGGATCACTTCTGTGGCTCTGCTCGACAGGGGCACAGGAAAATAATTTTCTTGGGTGGAAAAAGCCAGGGTACTTTTAGGCCCTAGGGCCAGTAGCCTAGTACCTACCTATGAACCTGTGTGTGTGTGTGTGTGTGTGTGTGTGTGTGTGTGTGTGTGTGTGTGTGTGTATATATATATATATATATATATATATATATATATATATATATATATATGAATATATGATATATATATTATAGATATATATGACTATATGTTGTTTGATTTTGGCTTTTCCCGGTTAGGGGTTGCCACAGCGGAACTCCGGTCCGCTAATGATTGGCAGTAGATTTTCACGAATGCCGAGGTGCCAGCCTCTTAGCTGGTCTCTGTAAACTCTGGAATTCTTCTTCACTTCCATTGGACCCCACTCTCTGGTTTCTTGTGGATTTGTGATCTGTCTGGGACCCTTCACTTAGACATTTCATGAATGCTCTGGCCTCTGAGGCATTTCGCTCCCATTTTGTCCTTAGATCTTCAGCTGACACCATGGTATCTGCTGAGTTTAAAAAAAAGTTACATTAGTACTAAAACACCTCATCTGCAATGACAACAAACGGTTTTTGTGGTAAAGCTAGAGATAATGAGGTAGCAGCACAACCTGCTGAACTTCCTACTCTGGTTAAAAACCATAAGGGAGAGAACTAAAACATTTAAATGATGATTCCAACACTCTGAGCACTGCTCAACTTGTATATGTCTACCTGACAGAACAATACAAAGGACTGCACCTAATAGCTTTTGAATGTATAACACTGCTAGTATAAAACGAAGGGGGCATTATTGTCTCCCTTCACAATAAAGATGTTATTTCCTAAGCTTTGAATCTTTATCTCTCGTATATTATTTTTTTTATAAATTATATGATATTTACTCTTTATATGTATGTATTACTGGCTTGCCCAGGGCAGCATGAAGTGGCCGGAACTGAACCCTGCACCTATGAAATAAAAGGCAGTGCCTTAACACAGTTTGCCAACTCGCCCTAGTAGATTAAGGGAGGAAGAACGTTTTGTAACAAGAAAAAAGAATGGGTGGGGTGAAGAGGATTCTGACCGTTCCCTACCCCTGCATGACATCAGGAGGCCCACCCCATGAATGACAGGTGAGTCCACCTCTGCTGTCTTGAGAGACAGTCGAGGAGAAAACTGACAGAAAATCCTGTCAAACATTTGGTGATGGAATTGACAGCCATTGCATTCTAGTAGCAACTACAGATCCTCAACATCAAAATTACAGACAAGCCAAAACATTTGGGGGGGGCAAAAAAAAGAAAATGAGGACAGAGTTTGAGTATTATTTTACAGCCTATGAAATGCTATACTACAAGCTTCATTCTACAAAGCATTCTCCGAATGATCTGAAGTTTGAAACTATTTTTTTTTTTTTTTTAGGCACAAATTAAGCTATGAGGTAAAAACTGAAAATTGTGCAAGTTCAAGTTGTAGACAGTTGAGAGGAGTAGAAACAATATGGGTGACCCAGGACAAGAAAGGCTACCAAAGCTGGAAAGCCAATACTGTGTTGCATACCTCTCAACTGTACATGCATACATACATACATACAGATGTTTCAAGCACGGGCATTAATGCCCTTCTAGCTTGGCAATATACTTGTCCCCATAATAAATGTCCAGGCTGTTCTTAAAAACATCTAAACTAGTACTTGCTTTAATGTAATTTGGTAGTCTTTTCCAAGCATCAGCTACTCTGTCAGCGAACCAATTAGTATACTTCTCATTCCTATAGAATCTTCTACGTAGGTTGTCTGATGATTCTCTAGTACTTTTTGGTAACCCCAAACATTCCCAGAGGTAGTTGTCCTTAAATGCCCTGTATACCTGAATAAGATCTACTCTTAAATATCTGTAAGAGACACTGTACAAGTTTAGATATTTTAGTCTTTCATAATAACTTAGATTTTCACATCCATGGATGCCCTTATTATATTTCTGCTGTACTCTTTCCAGTTTATTCATGCTTGTTTTCTTATAGGGTTTCCATATTGTTATTCCATACTCACGTTTGGGGCTAATGTAACTAAGAAACAATGACTTCATTATGTTTGATTTCCTAGACTTTATAAATCTTTTTATACAACCTATGTTGTATATAGTCTATGACTATCATCAGCCAATTGGTTGATATGATTAGAAAAACTTATAGCTGAATCTACCCATATACCCAGGTCCTTAAATGAGTCTACGGTTTCAATCCCTGTGTGCTGTACTAAATACTCACCTTTCAGTTTGTCTCCCAAATCTCATATGCTTAATTTTGATGTATTTATCAACATATTATTCTCCTGTGCCCAAATGGTCAATTTAGTCAAATTATTATGCAGACATGCCTTATCTGTAACACTTGTAATCAGTTTACCCAATTTCAGGTCATCAGCATATAGAATGTAGAACACCTCAGATGAAAAAGTAAGGTCTGAAATATACAATCTAAACAAGTAAGAGCCTAGTACAGAGCCCTGTGGGGCACCTTGACTGTAACCAAAGATTTCACCTGTTCACTTGGTGTGTGATACTTGCCATGTCCTATTTGTAAGCCATGCAGCTATCCATCTTATCAACAGTACATTAGTAAGTACACACCTGTACAGATTCTAGCAAAATGTCCAGATTTTTGCCTCATAATTTTGCTCTGTTCCTCATAAAATTGTGATTTTCTGGCAAATCCTTGAAGATTGAAGTCATTAAATAATACTAAATAATGACAAGACATTTGAGTTTCAGACTTTATATCCTTCAGAAAATACATAATTATGCAAAACTTGCTATTCTAGCAACTTTCTAAGTTTATAAGAGCAATATTTAAATGTTGTCCCTATGTTTGGGCCCTTGACCACCATTCTTTCTGGCTTTGTCCAGATTTCTTGCACAGAGAGGTTGAGAGGTATGCTGTGTTGACTGAAATTACTTTCAGTAGTCAAGTAAATTGGCTGTGAGCCCAAATTTTCTTGCAGCCACTAGACTGCAACAAAACCTGTTCAAGCAGCCAATGCACAAGTGCTGATAAGTAGCAGGATACATCTGCCCAGCAGACCATGACACCATGAACAACCACACTGCAGGAGAGAGAGAGCACTTTGTTGCCACTGAAGTCTGTTGTTCAAGACCCAATGCACACTGATGTAAGTTATTAGCTAAGTGCTATTGTACTATATATTTTTCTACTATAATAACATTAAAAACCTAAGAGACAATGTGGCTGTGATGACCAGCCGATACAAAAGCAGGTTACCATTCTCAGCAGGGAACCGTTCTCATTTAACAAATCTTTAAATAAACTATGAATGACATGCATACTTTCTTATACATCAACAAACCTGCCTGGTTACTGGACAAAGAGTTTTTGCTGTGTAATATGTGTAAGGACTGAAAGGAATTAACATCACTGTGCCAAACTGACAGTGGCCGCCCCTTCTACAGCAGCATAAATACTGCAGGATAACAGGTGCCTCGCCTCTCCATTCCATGGAGACGAAATGCTCTGCTTGGCAAAGCATATTTGTAAAATTGACATTTTTGCCATACTCCTGTTTACAGCACTGATCAGTTTTACCTGTTTTGTACTCCATTCGGCAGTTTACTTTTCCATATTATGTGCGTGTAGTTTGAATCAGTCTTTGTTTTCCTGAGTCCTTTCTGAAAATTGGGTAACCCATTCCATGGAATATGATTACATAGCTGCATGGTTCCCCTTCACAAGATCGAATTACTGAAAGCTCGAAACTCATAAGATCGAGTTCAAAATCTCGAGTTTCAGTAATTCGAAATTGTGAACAGGAAGTGTAAAAAATTAGATTAAGGGTTTTACTTACCTTTTTGTAGGGGGCTGGGTCCCCCTGTACTGCTCCTTCCTTAATGTGCAGGTTTCATGACCGCACTTCAGCGGAGGAATGGAAAGTGTCCCGTTTTGTGTGCTTATGCATATAGCACGTAATGGTACATTTCCATCTCCTTTGCTGTAGTGCGATCTTGGAGTTGGTATATTTAAATAGAGGGGTGTGGGGGGTGCGGGGGGCACAGCCCCCCCCCCCCGCATAAACAGTAGAAAAAGATGTTCTTCATCTCACATTGCTGCAGTCCTAACACTTGGGTAGTCCGCTGTCCCTCGGTCGGCCCGAATATCAGAGTATAAGGCTGACGTCGGTCAAGGCGCATTTGACTGACATCAGAACGTCAGGGTACAAATGCGCATGACCGACGTCATATCCTCAGTCTTTTTTGCCGCATGGTCCGATGCAGAAGCAGTGTTGCAAGTGCCGTTCGGCGTTCTGAAATATTTCGAATTCGGAGTTTCAGACCGAAGTCAGAGTTGGTTAAGTACCCCGTTGGGAATATTTTGTTTTTCTTGCCTCAGTGGTTTACCGGATGTCAGAAAAAGTAAATAACTGTATTTCTTGTGGGAAACAGATACCGCATAGGGATTACCATAATTTGTGTATACCTTGTTTGGGACCTGAGCACGACGTTGTTGGGTGTCGCTTTTGTGCTAGGTTCAATAAACGCACTATAAAGCGAAGGTTGGATTGTGCCAGGTTGGTCTTTGGGAAGCGGTGCAATTACAATATGCCGTCGGATGCTCCGGCCGGCTTCCTCAAAGAAGCGCAAGGACAAGGCAGTTAAACCTAGGTTAGAGGAGTCGTTCGAACCGGACGCCGGTTCTTTAGAGCGTCAGTGGAACCGGTGGTTCCGGCGGAGGCCTCTCTGGAGTCCCAGGGGAAACTTTGTTTTACAGGATGTGGCCTCCCAGGAGGCAGGTCAGGCTGTAGGGGCTTCTCAGATAACTGTACTCCCCTCCCTTCCTAAGGTGTCTAGGCCCTCTCTTTCTGCTTCCAAGGCTTCTCCTAGAGGCAGGTCTAGTTTTGCTTCTGTGGGTGTCCCTCCTAGTTCTTCAGGTTCTGTGCCCAAGAAGCACATGCTTAAAATGGCAGAAGATTTAATTACTTTAATTAGAGGCTCTATGCCCCCTCCTGTTAAGAGGCCTAGGATGGAGCCTGTGTTGGG
Organism: Protopterus annectens; assembly: GCF_019279795.1. Classification (NCBI taxonomy): domain Eukaryota; kingdom Metazoa; phylum Chordata; order Ceratodontiformes; family Protopteridae; genus Protopterus; species Protopterus annectens. The sequence continues at coordinate 828,551,068 of NC_056727.1, read as the reverse complement.
GATTATGAGCAGGCTTGGATGTGTCTGAGTCTTCGGCTGAAGACTTGCAGGAGTATTCTCATTATTCTGATTCTGATGTGGATGATTCTACTCCTTCTGCTTCTCCTCCTGAGGATTTTTCTTTTCCAGAGACCCTTCACTCCATGAGAGAGCATTTTAAATGGGGAGGTCAGGATTTCTCTGATTCCAGGAAAAGGCTTAGGGTATTTTTGTTTTACCCCAGCATAGGCCTTTAGCTATACCTCCTGTTCTGAATGTGGTGGAAGATGTGTTTGCAGAGGCTTCTCTTAATCCTGATTCTTTGCCTCCTGCTCCTGTTAAACCGGATAGGTATTACAGGGTGCCTGAAGCTCATAAGTATCTTTTTAAGAGTCCTAGGGCAGACCCAGAAACTGTTAGCCAGGGGCCTAAGGGTGTTAAGGCTTCTGTTGTCAAGAATCCGGTTCCGGCAGATAAAGAGGCCAGGGCCTTGGATAGATGGGGAAAGAAAGTTTATACTTCTTCCACTCTAGCCATGAGAGCTTTGAATTGCCAGTTTCACATGTTGAAATATCAAAATTATCTCCTTTCACAGTTGAAATCTAAGGTTGATGCTTTGGCGGAAGGTATTGATTGTAAAGAGTTACAAGATTTAGTGCATGTTTCTGAACAGGTGGGTAAGCATTCTTTGCAATGTGGTTTTGATGCTGTACAGGCCTCGTCTAGGGTGGCTGCCACTGGGTCAGTTCTTCGCAGGCATGCCTGGCTGAGGGATCAAAATTTATCTGACCATGTTAAAACTAGGATTTTGGATGCCCCTTTGCAATCTGATGTCTTGTTTGGTTCTCCTGTTGAGGCAGTTTTAAAGAAAATGGAAGACAAGGCTAAGTCTATGCAGACTGTTAAAGATTTTTTGCAGGTTCAGCCTCCAAAGTTTAGTAGAAATTGGCCTACTAAAGGGTGGACGTATCCTTCTTATGATTCCCAGTCTAGGGGTAGATCTAGACGTGGCAGGGGCAGAGGTCAGGGCTCTTTCAGGCCTAGAACAGGGAGTTCTCCTGCACAGTCTTCGGTGAGGGCAGGGGTCAGTCCTTTCGTAAACAGACCCAATGACCTACCTTTTCAGCTGCCAGAACCTTCTCGCCTGGCAGCACCTTTGGGAGGAAGGTTGGCACTTTTCAAGGAAAATTGGAGTTTGATCACCTAAGACAGATGGGTACTGGATATCATACATCACGGTTACAGGTTTTATTTCCATACCTTGCCTCCTTTCAAAGGCATGCCAGACATTCCTCCTCAACAAAGAATAGAGGCTCACAAGCAAATTTCTCTGTTACTCCAAATAGGGGCCATACAGCCAGTTCCTGTGCCAGAAAGGGGCCTAGGATTTTATTCTCGCCTGTTCCTAGTACCAAAGAAGGGGAACACGTGGAGACCAATTTTGGATTTATCTATCCTCAACACTTATCTGGACATTCCCAAGTTCAAAATGTTGACGTTGCAGCAGCTTTTACCTCTGCTGGGCAAAGATCATTGGATGGTAACTTTGGATCTTAAGGAGGCTTACCTTCATGTTCCTATCAGACTAAGTTGCAGGAAGTATCTGCGTTTTCGAGCTGGGACTTCTCACTATCAGTTCTCTGCATTGCCCTTTGGCTTATCTACTGCCCAGAGTGTTCACGAAAGTTCTGGCTCCAGTGATAGCTTTCTTCAGGCTAAAAGGAATACAGATCTATCCTTATTTGGACGACTGCCTGATTCTGGCTCAAGGAAGGGAAGAGCTTCTTCAACATTTGGAATATGTGATAGCAGTGCTAAGATGCCTGGGGTATTCTGTGAGCGAAATAAAGTCCAGTCTAGTACCCTCTCAGGACATGTGCTTTCTGGGTGTGAGACTGAATACAGCATCCCAGATGGCCTTTTAACCCCGGACAAACAAAAGAGTCTATCCCTTTACTTCCATCAACTATCTCATCAGTCCGGGCTGACTGCAAGGACAGTCCTTCAAGCCTTAGGGTTCATGGCATCTTGTATTCTGGTGCTTCCCAATGCCAAACTGCATATGAGGAAGCTACAATGGTATCTCAAAATGTATGGACACAGCACTGCCAGGATCTGGACACTGTCATTCAAATAATACCTTGCATTCAAAAGGAATTTTGTGGTGGGCTCAGGAATGTCACCTAAACAAGGGACTCTCTGTGACCCGGCCAGAGGCGAGTCAGATTTTAACGACAGATGCCTCAGACAAAGCTTGGGGAGCTCATCTAAATGGAAAGTGGATACAAGACAAGTGGCCTGCCAGACTACAACATCTACATATCAACATGAAGGAGATGTTAGCAGTCCAGTTTGCATTAATAGCTTTCAAGGATTTACTTCTTCCAGGGCAGGTGTTGATTCTAACAGACAACACAACTGTCATGTGGTACATCAACAAGCAAGGGGGAACACATTCTTATCCTCTATGTAGGCAAGCAATGATTTTGTGGGAGACTGCTCTCAGTTTACAACTAAGTCTTCAGGCAAGGTTTCTGCCGGGAGCACAGAACTCCTTAGCAGATGTGTTAAGCAGACAAATCATGGATCCCCACGAGTGGAAACTGGATCTTCGTGTATTTCAGAAATTGACAGTGTCCTGGGGAACTCCAGACATAGATCTGTTCGCTTCTCCACTAAACCACCAGCTGCCAAAGTTTTGCACAAAGCGGTTTCATCCCACAGCTTGGAAAGTGGATGCTCTTTCTTTCAGTTGGAAAAATCTTCATGTGTATTCCTTTCCACCTCTGCCTCTCCTCCCAAAGGTACTTCTGAAGGTCAGACAGGACAAGCCAAGGATGATTTTGATAGCTCCAGATTGGCCTCGACAGCACTGGTACCCATTACTGAGAAGTCTAGTACGGAAGCCTCCATGGCCTTTGCCTTTGATTCCACATCTGTTGTCCCAGGAGGACAGTCATTTGCTCAATGTCAAACTTCACTCTCTTCACCTAACAGCATGGCATATTCGGTTTTAAACCATAGAGGGTCTCAACTTCCACAACAAGTTTTGAATGTGATTTTGGAAGCTAGAAGGCCTAGTACAAGGAAAGTGTACGCAGATAAATGGAAGAGATTTTTATTTTGGAGTGCAGCTAAGGATTTGGATGTTTCTGAGCCTGATTTAAGTGTGGCTCTTCAATATCTTACTGAGTTATTGGACAAAGGTTTGTCCTTCTCTTCTATTAAGATTCATGCTGCAGCAATTTCAGCTCACTACGATTGCGACCCACCATTGTTTTCTCATCCTTTGTTCAAGCAATTTCTTAGAGGGGCAAAGAATATAAGACCCCCACGAAGGGCTCCTACTCCTGCTTGGGATCTCAATTTTGTGTTGGAGAAACTCACTCTACAACCTTTTGAGCCTGCAGCTACTGCTGAGTTGAAATATTTGTCATGGAAGACTGCTTTTTGTTGGCCATTACCTCTGCAAGAAGGGTTTCTGAATTGCAGGCCCTTATGGCAGTTGAGCCTTTCTTAATTTTCCATAAGGATAGGGTATCTTTACGTACTAATCCTTCCTTTATGCCTAAAGTGGTTTCTAGTGTGGCTTTAAACCAAACTATTCATTTGCCTACTTTTATGCAAATCCCCAAACTAAAGGGGAAAAGATTTTGCACACTTTAGATGTACACAGGCAGTTGCGATATTATTTGGACAGAACTAAAGGGTTCAGACAATCTCAGCAGTTATTAGTTTCTTTTGCTTTGTGCTCTCAGGGCAAGCCGTGTCAAAACAAACTATTTCTAAGTGGATTGGATTTTGCATTGCTTTCTGTTATTCCCATCATGGCAAAGAGATTCCAGCTGGGATTAGGCCTCATTCCACTAAGGCTACTGCCACTTCAACAGCTTTTTTGAGGGGGGTGGCTACTAAGGATATTTTGGAGGCAGCCACTTGGAGTTCAGTGCATACCTTCTCTAGGCATTACCACCTTCCACTGTACTCTAAATCCAGGGCTGGGTTTGCCACTGCTGTGTTGCAGGGCATTTTGGCAGCTCCTGCTTCATTATAGTTTAGCCATCCTCCCTTTCCTCTGCTTTGGGATTCTACCCAAGTGTTAGGACTGCAGCAATGTGAGATGAAGAACATAGTACAGTTTTGTACCTACCGTAAATGTAGATGTTCGAAGATCCACATTGCTGCAGTCCAATTTACCCTCCCTCCTTCCCCTCTGTAGTTTGAGGTGGTTGTGGGGGTTGGGTTATCCATCTGAGGTATATTGCATATTGTATATATTGTACATATTTTTGGTGTTAGGCTGGTTGGTTGTTTAGTTGTTGTCTATGGGTTTTGACCTTTCTTTTTAGGGTCTTCTGACATCTGGGGCAAGAAAAGACTGAGGATATGACGTCGGTCATGCGCATTTGTACCCTGACGTTCTGATGTCAGTCAAATGCACCTTGACCGACGTCAGCCTTATACTCTGATATTCGGGCCGACCGAGGGACAGCGGACTACCCAAGTGTTAGGACTGCAGCAATGTGGATCTTCGAACATCTACATTTATGGTAGGTACAAAACTGTACTTTTTTTTTTCTTTCCTTTTGTGCCCCTTCACAATTTCGAGTATATGAATACTCGAGATTTTGGGCTCGGGCTTCTGCATTTCGAGTATTCATATATTTCATCTTGTGAAGGGGAAACAGCTGCATACATCTCTGTCCTCATTGGTCTGTCTGTGTGTGAATTACATACATACATATATATATATATATGTATATGTGTGTATATATATATATATATATATATATATATATATATACATACACACACGGACACACACACGTGTGTGTTTGTGTGTTTGTTTTTCTGTGTGTATGTCGTGTCATGTCATGTGTGTGTCCCAGCATGCAAATGCACCTGTATAATCATTAGGGAAAATGCAAACATTTCTTAGTGTTTTGGTTGCTAGGCTTCTGCCTGGCCCTTTGTTTAGGGGCTGATCAAGCAAAAAGGCAGTACATTTTTAACAGTATTCAGCAGTTACCTAAATCCATTTAGGATTTATTTAATGCACATATCTTCATGGGTGAAATAACACTAAAGTAACAGTTACAAAATGTATAGACTCATAGTGGTTATGTACCTGCTCAGCCTAGTTAATGATCCTGTTTGTAGAAAATGTGAAAGACCTCAACAGTATTTAAGGATCACAGCTGTAAACTCTGGTTGACCCTAAACCTTCTTAAGCATATCTTAAGTTACCAAGTGAAGGAACAGTTCTGGTAAGTAGTGTAACATAATATGTACCATTTCAGTAACTGTAGAACAGCTGAAGTCAATTACTGATGTTAATGTTGTAGATAGTGTGTAATTGTACAATCAAGTCATAGTTTGCATTTTGTTACAGTATGCTCATTTTGGAAGTTACTGTTGATATGAGTAATGGTTTCTTGAAACTTTAGAAATTGTGATTCTCTACTCTATCTTTGCTTTCATGTTTGGCTAAAAGAATATTTTTATCTTTTTTTTTGTTGCGGTATCCCTTCTACCCACAGTCTTTAAAATATGCACTTTTTTCTGTGACTAATATTGCTATACTGAAATACTATACCAAGTTTGTCTACATTGCTGGAGCTACACACAGTAATCAATTAGGTGTATGTAGTGTTAATTTGTAATTCTTTGATTTAAAAGTAAAGTGCATAGTCACATTTATACAAGAGGCTCAGTTTTAATAATCACATAGGTTCTTTAACTTTGTTATGGGCTTTTTATCCTGTTTTATAACAAACTTTTGTTTGTTAAAGCATTTTAAAGTGTTTCTTCATAGTTTTGTGGTTTATCTTTTGCAGCATAGCATGCAGTACCTTCATCGCTGTTTTGCATTTTCCTCCCAGTCACACTGTTATATTTCACAATATTTGAAATTAAGTCTTGAGTTCTGGTATGGTGCCATAATACACCAGCTCCCCTCCCATGGGCAGGTCTGAACAAAGATAAACCAAAGTAATTTTATGCAGTAGTTGAATTGCCGCCCCTACTGTAAATTTGATCTGGGACACTCCTTCCTGTCTAGTGTCATTAGCTCATTCTACCTAATACAGAGAGAACATCTGCGAAGGCCTTCTGTTCCTCCTTTCTCCCTTTCCAAAAAAAAAAAATTGCCTGAATCTTTGTGTTCTGACTGTGCTTCTCAAACATTTTGTAAATATAGAGTATATTTTAGAGCATTTATTATAACTGTATTTGCCTTAATATTGCTACAACTCAAGTGCTCTAGGTTGTACTGCATCTGAATTGTTTGTGTGTTTTAGCTGCTTTTCTGTATATATATATATATATATATATATATATATATATATATATATATATATACATATATATATATATATACATATATGTGTGTGTATGTATGTAGACTTCTCTGTATATGTAGACTAGCTACTTATTCTGCTGTATTACTGCCTCTTAAATTGTTTTTCAGTTGTGCACTTGCCTTGCTTCATTTAAAAAGTTTTAAATTGCTAATTTTGTAGAGTTGTAATTGCATTTACTATTTAGGACTACGCACTCAAGTGTGTTAGCTTTTTCTGTGTTTATTTACTGTATTATTGCATTGTTTAGCCTGTTTTAACAAAAAAAAAATACTATCTTGTTTGCTCGTTTCCCACCTTTCCTAGCCAGTCCAGATTCCAGGCTTCGCTTGTCTCAGGACTTTATTTTCTGTGTTCAGAGCTATCCAGACCTTGCTGTGGTAGAGGGAAGTCCTACTGCTTGCAAGTGGGAGTGGTGAGCATTGTACTGCCTATCTAACACTAGAGGAGTGGTTTCCAGCTCTGAAATTGTAATTTTATTAGCCTTTTTGGGCTGATTTCTATCCCTTTCAACTTTCTGGCTTAAAAACTTGTGTGTTTGCACATTTTTCACAGCGTGCAGCACTGCGAGGCTACAGTTAAACTATTCCAGGAGCCAGAAAGTCTGCTCTTCAAATTTTCCCTTAGAACTAGCTGGTTTCTCAGTAGTAGCACTAAAATCTGAACCCTGTGACTAGCACTTGCTCTACAACCTGCTGGAAAGCACTAGGAAGCCTGAAACTGATACACACACTCACCTCTCCTTGTCAATAAGGAGAAATTAATTGCAGGCACTAAACAGCCTATAACTGCAAAGTACCTTGCAAAGGTAAGGGAAAACAGCTCTTATGTTTGTCCTTTCAGCTTTTCTCGGTTAGGGGTCGCCACAGCGGAACCCCTGTCCTCTAATGATTGGCAGTCGATTTTTATGGTGCCTAGTTGCCAGCCCGATGCCCAACCTTCAATGGCCCACCTATTCACGCATGTCTTTCGGAGGCCACTCGACCGCGGGGAGGACTTAAAGGGAAATACTTTACAAAAAAAGCACCTTAACAGGCATGTCCAAGGGTCAGTTCCGGTGATTTCTACTGTGCACCTGGTGAATCTGGGCATATTGGGGCAATGCGGCAACTGCCTCATGTACACAGACAACCCTCTCCTCCTACCACCCAACACTACAACCTGCAAGAGATGCACTTACATAGCCAAACTGGAAGCAAAGCTCTCTCCGGCCAAAATTGTGCTAGACAGTCAAGAGGAGAAGGTTAACACCTGCACTACACCTCAACCAACTCATAGCTCTTCAAAACCCACACCATCAACACCCACACATAGCAACACTAAACCCACATATGCAGAGGCCCTTAACATTAACCTTCCCAAGCAACAAGGACCTCCGAAGCTGAAATGCAAACAAACACCAGTCACAACCAAAGTGACATATAACTCACAACACCAGTGTGCCACCCAACAACAGCCCCTAAGGCAAGACAATGTACCCAACACTTTAGTCATAGGTGACTCTGTAGTCAGGCACACTGATATCCCACTCACCAGGCTGAACAAGGAGAAAATTACAGTCAGCTGCCTGTCGGGTGCCAGGATCTGCCACATAACGCATGCACTCAAGTCACTCCACAACAAGTACAAATACGACTCTGTCATTGTCCATGCTGGAGTGAATGACTTGAGATGTACCTTCCTGGACTACATGAAAAGAGACATGGAAGAGCTCTCGGATCATGTGGCCCAGGCAGGTATGACCCTAGCCATGAGTAGCATCCTGCCTTCGCCCAGAATAATACCACAGTATAAGGACAAAATGATTGACTTCAATTGGCTAAGCTTCAAGTGTCATTCAAAGGGGATCCAGTATCTGTCTGCCTAGGAAGACATGATCGACAAACCACAATGCTTTGCCAGAGATGGTCTGCTCCTGTCACCCCTGGGATTCAGGTTATTGGCTAAAGCTCTTGCCACCCCTATAGTGCCTTTCTTAGGCAAGGTTCAAAGGACAAAATCACCACCGTAACAGATACAAGCATGCAAAATCTGAGGGTAATACTACTCAATGCTAGAAGTCTAAACCTCAAAATGCACTCTCTCGAGGCACTCCTAAAAATGAAGAACATCGATATCTGTGCAGTAGCTGAGACCTGGTTCAAAGATCCAGAGAGCACCCCTACAATACCAGGCTACAAATCTTACCAGACTTTTCGGCCACAAAACCAAGACCGAAACACGAAAGGTGGAGGAGTATCCATATTCACCAAGGATATTCACACCTCCAGGCTAGTTGCTCAACACCGTGCATCTGAAATTCTCCAGGTGCAACTGACACTAGGTAAGACTGCAGTCCAAATTGTAGCTTGCTACAGATCCCCCACCATGCCCCAAGATTCTCACTACACCTTTCTAAACATACTGGAAAATATAAGATACAACCAAACACCCTAATACTGGGTGATTTCAACTACCCTGCCATTGACTGGGAAAACTACTCTGGTACCAACTCCTTTTCCCAACGATTCTTGGAATTCATAAATTCCAATGCCCTGGATCAACTAATCCATTGTCCCACCAGGGGCTCCAATATCCTAGACCTGGTCATTACCAACATGGGAGACAGATGCTCCACACCAGTGGTCACCCCCTCATTGGTCAGGTCTGACCATAAGCAAATCACCATTGCCATCCACATCCCACCCCCACCCTCCATTAAGGAAACCTCCTTAAAAAACTTCTCCAAAGCCAACTTCATGCTACTGAAGTCAGAAGTGACAAACTTCATGACACCCGGGCAGACGGGATCTGAAAGTTCGACTGCAGAATCCTACACTAAGGCACTGTACAAGCACATCCACTCGTGCATGAATCGTGCCATCCCAAATAGAACCAAGATGCTCTCTTGCAAAAAAAGAAAGCCAATCTGGTGGTCCCCTGCTGTAAACAAACTATACAACAGAAGGAAGAAACTGTTGCAAAAAAGAGGAAAATCCCAGGATGCAAAAAAACTCCCTCACCAGCGTCAGTTAGAAGCTGAGATCACTCATAAAATCCTCAAAAGCTAGTTACAAAAATAAAATTGCTAAAGATTCCAAAGACAACCACAAGGCATTCTATAGTTATGACAAGAATCTAAATGGTAATGCTCAGATCTGCTCTGAGCTACAACAGAATGGCATTAAATATACTTATCCCAAGGATATTGCCAATATCTTGGCAGATCGATTTAGTGCCAACTTCACCCCCATCTCACTCCCTAAAAGGCCCATCTCAATACCAAAAGATTGCCAAATTTCGGTAGTCACGGCCACACAGGTAGAAACCGCACTCTCCAAAGCTAAGAATACAACATCCATGGGACCAGATGACATCCCAGGCTGTGTACTGCATGAACTACAAAATGAACTGGCACCAAACCTAAACGTCATGTTTAATCATAGTCTCACCTCAGGCTTCATGCCCACTGAGTGGCGCACAGCTACAGTTATCCCACTTCACAAGGGGGTATCCACCTTGGATCCCGGGAACTACCGTCCCATCAGTCTGACAAGCCTGATCTGCAAGAGCATGGAACGCATTATCATGGAACTTATAAACAAAGACATTGGCAACCTTCAAACACTGGACCTCACCCAGTTTGGGTTTGTGAAGGGCCAATCTTGTCTCCTGAACCTGATTGATTCAGTCTCCAGAGCTGTGGACAAGGGTAAGGCGGTGAACACAGCCTATCTGGACCTCGCCAAGGCCTTCAACACCATCCCTCAATCTAGAATCATAGATAAACTTACTAAGCTGGGCATAAATCCCTACGTCACTCGATGGGTTGCCAACTGGCTTACTGAGAGAACCCAGACTGTAAAAGTAGCTGACTCCAAATCCAGCTCCAAACAAGTGACAAGTGGAGTACCTCAGGGTTCAGTCCTGGGACCACTCTTGTTTGGCATCTACTTCTCTGAATTACAAGCCAACACTAAGGGACTCTGGCTTACAAAGTTCGCAGATAACTGCAAACTGGGAGCCATTATTGAATCCCCAAATGATGTGGATATTCTACAAAAGGGCCTTACAGAAATAGATGCCTGATGCCAGAGCCATGGGCTCAAGCTTAATGCCAAGAAATGTATAGTTATCCCCTTTGGAAAAAATCATGTACCCATGAATTACCACATAGGTGGCAGTACACTAAACATCGAAAGTGTGATGAGAGACTTAGGGACACAGGTGGACAGTGGTCTCACTTTCGATAACCACATCGCCACAACAGTCAGGAAATCCTTCAGTGTGGCACACCTCATCACTAAGGGCTTTTCATCCAGAAAAAAGGAGGTCATTGTCCCACTGTACTCATCCCTCATTAGACCCATTGTAGAATATAATGCCCCGTTTGGTGTGTACCTCACAAGACATCTGCAACAGCTGGAAAGGCCACAGAAATACCTCACTAAAAGAATCACAGGCCTAAAGCAGATGCCATATGCTGACCGTCTAAAAAAACTCCAGCTATACTCTGTGGCATATCGTCTACTCAGTGGCGATCTCTGCTTAACATACAAGGCCATGTCAAACCCTGAGCTGTTGGACATGCTCCACTTAAAGAAATCCCAATCCCTCAGAGCCACATGCTCCAGGGATCTAAACCTTGTCATCACAATGAACAAAACATGCTGGAGGGATAGGTTCCTGACCCCCGTACTCTGGAATAGACTGCCCATACATGTCAAGCAGAGCGCCTCCTTGGCCCTCTTCAAAAGGAACCGTGATGATTGGATGGGAGATAGGAAATTCACCCCGGGGATCATGTCAGTCATCCTGCTAGACAGAGGTCCAGGGAAGTAAATATTGTGGGAAGAAATATCCAGGGAATTGTTATGGCTAGGCTTGTATAGGCCCTAGGGCCGATAGCCTAGTACCAACCTGTGAACAACTCTCAGTGAAAATGGCTGACACATTTGATATAATGGATGACAGCTTGGGGTAGAGAACTGTTAAAAGGAGGAAAAGTAAAGAGAGGGTTTACCAAGTGCTCCAGGAAAGCCCGGAGGAGCACACAGAACTTTTGAGAAGTGTGGACAAGCCCGATGCAGACGTACAAGTTAAATTCCATGATATTCTGTGAAAAATGAAAAGAATGAACTCAATTTGGATAGAGAATTTTGAAGAAACACAAGATTGCAACAAAGAAATAGAGCTGCATTAAATAACCATGTGGATGCAATCCGGGATCCATTTCAAGAGATGGACCAGCTTCACTTGAGAACTGATGCAGTAGCAACTCTGCTAGATGTGGTGGATGGTCATAAGAGAACGGAGCCAGGAGAAAGAATCTTTGCAAAAGTAGAGTACCAGAGCGACTAGAAGGCAGGAAATTTCAAGTTTTATGGCACGATCCATCGCTAAGTGGATCCAAACCCCGCTGGAGCAGATTAAACTTCAGATTGCTCAGAGGGCAGCCTGGATCCCAGGTAGTCTGTGCAAATCTAGGCAAATAAATACAAGCAAAAAGAATCAGTTCTATCTTTATTGTGAAAACTGGGTGAGAAATGGATGTGTGGTAACTCCTGTATCTTTATGGGTCAAGATTACTCCCCCGAGACAAGAAGGCTAAGGGTTGTCCTCATTCCAGTAATAAAAATGGCAAAACACAAAGGAAGCAAGTTAAAAATAAGTTATCCTGAAGTCTAAAGATTTTCTGCTGGAGGCAACCAGTTGACTGAGGATCCCAAAAACAAAAGACTAAAAATGCAGTGCAAAGGCAAAAAGATCTGGAGGATTACTGAAAATGCAGTGACGCATGCTAGCATTACAGGGATGTTCAGCCTTCCATTACCAGTGCCATAGCTCTATGTCTAAAATGACGGAGAAGAAAGACCATAGACATACAGTAAGAATTCATCTTTATGACTGTGAATAAGACATATCTTTTTTTGATTAATAGCTATTATAGGAAAATAGGTGTACTTCCCAGTGTGAACTTGTAATCTTGTATTTTTTCTTTCTTTTCTCTTTTCTTCATAACTTCTGTTTAGCCACTTTTGTGATATAGAGGGTATAAAGTCATTGGTTAAATCTACAAATAAAATTAGCAATAACTTGTATTTTTTCCACAAAGAAAACATTTGGACAGTGATGGGAGGGGGCTGACCAGCAAGAAGGCCATTTATTTACAAGCTGATTTAGCTAATCAAGTTAAGAAATGCCAAGAAAGTAGACTGTCAGTTAGACCTTGCCAGTGGGGGAAAGAGATGGGACTACAGAACTTCATGTCCGCATGACCACATCCCTCACTGCTGGATCAATGTGGCTGAATCTGAGCACAAACCACTTGCTCCTTGGAAGTCTTATGCAAATATTTCTGTGTAATTTTTCTTTTGTTGTTCCTGAATGTTTTTGCAGAAATTGCTGACTCACTTGCAGTAGCATTTAGTCATGTTGAGTTTAGAGAGGATAATGCAAAACGAGTCTGTGTAAGACAAGGTAGGTCGAATAAGCAGCAGAATAAAGGCAAAAGAAGAGCCATAGGAATGGGTGAGTTGGAACAGCATAGTACAGGAAAAATGGAACTTTTAGGGCATATTTTATCAGCACCCCTAGAGTGATAGGAAGTAAAAGAGTGCACACTAAAAAGATTTAATGACACTTAATATATTAACGTGAAGTATTAATGTTATGCCTAGCCCTATAGAGAGTGAGAGAGGATATTCATGCTATTAAGGAAGGAAGAGATGGACACAGTGGCCTTGCTCGAAACATGTATGACGAGAGGAACACGCCAAATTGGCAGGTAGCAGCTTCTGGTAGGCTATTCAATCCATATTGGGACAAGATGCCAAGAAGTGGCACTGCTTTTGAGAAAACAAGTCCTCTTTCAGGTAACATGACATCTTGATGATCAGAATGTTATATGTACAGGAGTTAAACGCCATGTATACTGGTAAAGCTTAATAGTAGTGGCTTTATATCTCCAACCAAGGGCTAAATATGGGGAGGTGAGAGGCCTCTTAGCAGATATATTAAGACTTATGAAAGTTGATTTAATATTGCTAAGATATTGGAATTAAAGCCGAAGATAATCAGATGCCCACGGAATGATAAACTAGTGGAGGCTTACTGCTGCAGAGGAGAACACTAAGGATCTTCTTACCCAGATTGGATTAGTAGATCTGTGATCGCTAACTGTGGGGGGAGCAAGATGAGGGCTTTGCATACCTTTCAGACATAATACCTGGTCTAGGATAAATAAAGGCTTCATTGTGAAAGAATTTGGGGGGGTGGATTGCAGGGCGCAAGGTTAGAGCCCTTGTGTATTTGGGTCATCCGTATAGTAGGATAGCACTTAAACTTCCAGAAAGGAATGTGAGAAGAAAGCACTGGAGGATGTTTTTCGTGTTTCACTGTTGCAGTCATTACATTTGGGGTAATCTGCTGGCAGGTTGCCCTCAGTCGGCCTGATTAACAAAGTTTTGGGTCCTGCGTCAGTTGCTGTCCCTTCTTCCATGACATCAGGTCGTCAGGGGTGTAAAGCATGCAGCCGACGCCATTACATCAGTCTTTCTTGCCGTGCAGTGCCCGAAGCAGAAGCAGTTCGCAAGTGCCGGTCTGCCGACTCCTGAAATTTTCATTTTTGAGTTTCAGAACAGAAGTCTTCAACTAAAAGCTAAGTACCCCGTTGGGGAAACTTTTTCTTGCTCATTCCCGATGTCAGTAAAAGTTACTAATTGTATTACTTGTGGGAAGCAAATACCTCATAAGGATTTTCATTTGTACTGTATTCCTTGCCTAGGCCCTGACCACGACGTACCTTGCTGTCGGTTTTGTGCTTTATTTAATCGGCGCACTATCCGTCGTCGGTACATTTTTTGCTTCTAAGTATTTCGGTTTTCGGTTTAATTATCCAGAAATGACGTTGGTTAGCTATCCGACTACTGGAATACTGAAAAACACAAAGAAAAAGGCAGAGACAGGCCGTTGAGATCCAAAACTGCCGCCGAAGCTTCTTTTAAGCCAGTTGCCAGTTCGCCGGTACTCAGTGAGCCACTACTTCTGATTCGCAGGCCTCTACTGAGACCCATTTGGAGTCCGGTAGGCCACGAGATGCTTCACCTGTGGAATCCGTGGATGTCTCTACCTTGGATGGGTCTGGAGCCGTTGTGCAGGCACCGCCTTTTGAGGGTGTATTCAGGCCTACAGATTTGCATATTAAACCGACTCCACCTTCAATACTAAGGCCTAAATCTTGATCTATGTCTAAAAAACCGATGCCCGGGCTACATGTTCAGGCCCCTATGCCTAAAAAACAAATTATCAAAATGGCCGAAGATTTAATTACTCTAATCAGGGGTAGTCAACCCCCCCCCCCCCCCCGTTCTAAGAGGCCTAGGGCTGAGCTTGACTATGAATCTTCTGAACAGGATTCTGTTTCTTCTGACTTTTCTAATGACCTGGATTTGTCCATACCTACTTATGAATCCTCTGACGCAGAGGATTCCATTCCCTCTGCTTCTCCCCCTGAGGATTTTTCTTTTGGAGAAACTTTACATACCTTAAGGGAGCATTTCCACTGGGAAAGTCAAGAGTTTTCTGAATCCAAAATGAGGCTTAGGGATTTCCTTCTTCTTCCTCAGCATAGGCCTTTGGTTATACCTCCTGTACTAGACATTGTTGATGATGTGTTTTTGGAATCCAGTACGGCCCCTGATTCCCTACCTCCGGCCCCTAGTAAACCAGACAGATACTACAGGGTTCCTGAGTCCCACAAATTCCTTTTCAAAAATCCTGTTGCAGACCCTGAAACCATTCCTCAGGGGCCCAAGGGCATTAAGGCTTCTACTGCTAAAAATCCTACCCATTCTGATAGAGACTCCAGGGCGCTGGATAGATGGGGTAAAAAGGTTTATACTTCTGCAACCTTGGCATTCAGGGCTTTAAACTGTCAATTCCATATGCTAAAATATCAACAGCATATCATGGGACTGCTTAAACAGAAAATGATGTTGATTTCTGACTGTGTGGAAAATAAAGATTTACAGGATTTATTGCATTCAGCTGAACACGTTGGAAAACATACTTTTCAATGTGGTTTTGATTCATCAGAGGCTTCTTGCAGGGCTGCTGTTACTAGGTCTGTGTTTAGAAGGCATGCTTGGCTTAAGGAGCAATCTCTGCCTGATCATGTTAAAGCAAAACTGTTGGATGTTTCTTTGCAGCAGGACCGTCTGTTTGGCAATGAGGCTGAAGAAGTTCTATAAAAGATGGAAGATAAAGCTAAAAGATTTCTTACAAGTACAGCCTCCAAGATTTAGTAGGCACTGGCCCACAAAGAACTGGTCCTTTCCAGTTCCTTCCAGAGCCACTCAAACCAAACCCAGGCATTCCAAAAGCACCAGGTTTCAGTCCCAAGGGACTTTCAGAACTAAGCAATGGGGTGCTTCCACTTCCAAATCTGGAAATAACAAGACACCACCTTATGGTAAACAGTCTCAATGACTTTCCTTTAAGATTACCAAGCACTTACCTCTCAGCTGCCCCTTTGGGGGGAAAACTGGCAACTTATAACCCAGGACAAATGGGTTTTAAAAATAGTGTCCCAGGGATACAGATTTCATTTCCACACGTTGCCAACTCCAAACAGGTGGCCAGACCTGCCCCCAAATCAGTGGGCAGAGGCTCAGAAACAAGTACTTTCCCTCCTAAACATGGGGGCTATTCAACCAGTACCAGAAGAGGAAAAGGGACAAGGTTTCTATTCCAGACTTTTCCTGGTACCCAGAAAAGACAAATCATGGCGTCCAATGCTGGACCTGTCTACTCTAAACACCTTTCTGGACATTCCAAAATTAAATATGCTGACTCTTCATCTGTTACTTCCTATGCTAGGCAAGGATGCCTGGTTGGCAACTCTAGATTTAAAAGAGGCTTACCTGCATATCCCAATCAGGGAATCTTGCAGACAATACCTAAGCTTCAAAGCAGGCTACTTGCATTATCAGTTCTCTGCACTGCCCTTTGGCTTGTCTACTGCGCCCAGGGTATTCATAAAGTCCCTGGCTCCAGTAATTACATTTTGCAGGCAAAGAAATATTCAAATATATCCATACCTGGACAATTGTGTAATTCAGGCAGAAAACCAGGCCATTCTTCTAAAACATCTGGCGTTTGTAAAAAGGGTTCTAACTTGCCTAGGGTACACCATAAATGAAAAGAAATCACAACTGGTACCCTCTCAAAAAATTACATTCCTGGGTGCAAGCTTGAATACAGCTGCTCAGATGGCGTTCCTTACGCCAGAAAAGCAAATTCATTTGGTGACTTACTTCAAACAGGTGGCCACAAAAACCCTGCTATCTGCAAGACAAATACTACAAGCCTTGGGGTTCATGGCCTCCTGCATTCTTCTAATTCCATATGCAAGACTGCATATGAGGAAACTTCAGTGGTACTTAAAAAGTTTATGGAGTCAACATTGTCACAGCCTGGAAACAATGATTCCTATCATACCTTGCCTGCACCTACAGTTTCAATGGTGGGCAGAGGCCTGCCACCAAAACAAGGGACTGCCATTTATACCACCCTCTGCCACCCAAACCCTAACTACAGACAGATCAGACTATGCATGGGGGGCTCATCTGGCAGGGAAGTGTATTTAAGGCAAATGGAGCCCAAATCAAATGCACCTTCATATCAATCAAAAAGAAATGCTAGCTGTACAGAATGCAGTGACAGCCTTCAAGGACTACCTTCATCCAGGACAATTACTGATAGATGGACAACACCACGGTTATGTGGTACATAAACAAGCAGGGGGTACACATTCCTACCCCCTCTGCAGCCTAGTCATGGCATTGTGGAATACAGCCTTGAGCTACCAGGTACAACTACAAGCTCAATTCCTACCAGGAAAGCTGAATGTTCTGGCAGACAAACTAAGCAGAAATCTCATGGACCCACACGAATGGAAACTGGGACCACGGATTTTCAACATGTTGACACGCAAATGGGGGAGCCCAGACATAGATCTTTTTGCCTCACCCCAGAACTACCAGTTGGACAAATTTTGCACAAGAACTCCTCACAAAAAAGCCTGGAAAGTGGATGCTCTGTCCTTCAGCTGGAAAAACCTATCAGTCTATGCCTTTCCCCCTCTGCCTCTCCTCTCCTCTCCAAAGATCTAAAAGTCAAACAGGACAAACCAAAAATGATTTTGATTGCACCAGACTGGCCTCGCCAACACTGGTACCCACTCCTGCGCAGTGTGTCACAAATTTCTCCATGGCACCTGCCTCAGACACCTTCCTTACTGTCTCAGCAGGAGAACCAAATTCTGCACCCTTAGCTCCAGACATTGAATCTTGCAGCTTGGCTAATCATTTAAATCCCCCCTTAGCATCCCTCAGCAAACCTGTGATGGATGTCATTTTGGAGGCGAGAAGACCTAGTACTAGAAAATCTTATGCTGACAAATGGAAAAGATTCTGTGCCTAGAATCAATCTCAAGGGATGAGCACAGCAGCGCCCAATTTACCTCAGATTTTGCAATACTTAACTGAGATGCTTCACAAGGGCCTGCCTTTTTCCTCAATAAAAATCCATGCCTCAACCATTTCAGCTCATTACAACACAGAACCCCCCGTTCTCTCATTCTCTGCTAAAGCAGTATCTCAGAGGGGCCAAAAACTTGGGACCACCCAGGAGAGCTCCAATCCCTGCCTGGGACCTTAACTTTGTATTGGAGAAACTAACTCTACCTCCTTTCGAGCCAGCTGCTACTGCAGACTTAAAATGTCTTTCCTGGAAAACAGCCTTCCTTTTAGCAATCACTTCAGCTAGAAGGATATCTGAATTACAGGCCCTTATGGCAGTGGAGCCTTTCATCATCTTTCATGCGGACAGGGTGTCACTCAGGACCAATCCATTCTTCATGCACAAGGTGGTATCCAGTGTGGCTCTTAATCAGTCCATTCATTTGCCAACTTTCTTTCCCAATCCATAGAACAGGGGGGGGGGGGGGTTCTGCATTCATTGGATGTACACAGACAACTTAGATTCTACTTGGACAGGACTAAATCTCAACGAAAATCTGAACAACTGCTGGTAGCATTTGCTGCAGGGGCAGATGGGAAGGCTATTTCAAAACAAACCATTTCTAAATGGATAAACCATTGTATTCATTTCTGCTGTAAGCACCATGGAAAACCTATCCCCCAGAGGATCAGATTTCATTCCACCAGGGCTGCATCTGCTTCTACAGCCTTTCTCAGAAGTGTTTCTACCAGGGATATTCTAGAAGCTGCTACCTGGAGTTCAGTTCATACTTTCACCAAGCATTATCACTTAACAATTTTCTCTAAATCCAAAGCTGGCTTTGCCACTGCTGTTTTGCAGGACCTTATAGCTGATTGTAATGCCGTATAAATCCATCCTCCCAACCATAGCTTTGGGAATCTACCAAAATGTAATGACTGCAACAGTGAAACACAAAGAACATAGTACAGTTGTGTACACTTACCATAAATGTAGATATTCGAGTGTATTCACTGTTGCAGTCCTGGTTACCCTCCTTCCAGCCCCCTGTTTTTCTCTTACTATACCTCTACTTTCTTTTACTATGCTTAAAAGCCTTTTTGGTGTATTTGCTTTTGTTTGGAGGTATATTTTTGTGTTTTTAATTACTTATATATTTTGCTCCCCATTTGGGGGCACCTGACATCTGGAGCAAGAAAAACTGATGTAATGGCGTCGGCTGTATGTTTTCTACCCCTGATGACCTGATGTCCTGGAAGAAGGGACAGCAACCGACACAGGACTCAAGACTTTGTTAATCAGGCCGACTGAGGGCAACCTGCCAGCAGATTACCCCAAATGTAATGGCTGCAACAGTGAATACACACGAACATCTACATTTATGGTAAGTGTACACAACTGTACTTTCCCCAGCTACAAATTAGACTAGGATTTTTTTAGAAGTTTAAAAGAGCTTTTTCAAAAACACACAAATTCTCTAGGTAAGGTAACATTGGAGAGCTGGGAGTAATGTAAACTAGATAGTACACAGAGTATGAAGCGAATGGAACTCAGTAATATTGTTAGAGATAGGGAACAAAAGAGTGAATTATATTCTACAGTAAGGATTATAAAACTTAATGGTGAAAGGTTAACGGAGAAGGAAAACAGCAAATTAAGGGAACTGAGATAGAGAGTTCAAGAAATAAATGATAAAAGTAGGGATGAGAAGGTAGAATAATCAGGGAGTTTATTTTGCAAGTACTGTAAGAGTTATGTGAACACTTGTTTCTCCGTGTGAGGCAGCAGGATAGCAAGAGGACATTAATCACTCTCTGAGACTTGTACAAGGGAAAAAAACAAATTTCTAAATAATTAGAAATTTTAACCAGATGCCATAAAAGTTTATATGGCATGGAAGATGATTTGGAAGATTCAGCAGTGTGGATAAAGAATTACTTACATCAAACACATTTAAGTTAATTAACAGAGGATGAGGTGAGGGGACATTTCTGAAGACAAGATCACAGAAGCAAACTAAAGGGAAATCACCAGGAAAAGACGGATTACCAATAGGAATGTTGGATCTTGTTAGAGAAACACAATAATGTTACCCAGTTAGTTACAGAAAACTGTAAGCATTTATAAATGTATTTATTTATTTATTTTACATTTGTTGACCGGCCTAGTCTAACTGGATATATGTCCATTTTCAGTAGAGGCCCGGGGAGAAAAGCTCCAAGGGTAAGATTACAAGTATAAAACAGACATAAACAATGGTAATACAAGTTTTACAAACAAAGCAACTAAGTAGGCAACAATAATTTCAACATAGCAAACCAAATATAATGTATGTATAAGAAAAAATGGTTAACTTTTTTTTTTTTTTACATTAGTCAAAAAGTATTCATATAAAGTCATTTCTTCTGCCACTTTATTTCTATTATGTAAATATTGCATTGTTGTCTCTTCAGTCATCACACTTATATTACAAATTGTGTATTACTGTACATGTAACACATGTCCTGTTATTGGATATTTCTTACCTGCACCTCTGCTGAAAATGGGTTCTATGTTTATTCAGACTTTCCTGATAAACAACTCTCAAATCAAGTATGGAGGGTGCTCCTTAATGTAATGTTGTGAGCAGGGTAGATTCTGGTCTGATGGAAGCAGGCAGTGGCAGTGATATCCTCTATTTGTAAAGAAAGCGGAGACCCATAAATGGCTTCCTGATATCAACCCATATCTGTTCTAAATCATGAATATTAACTATTTATGTCCATTCTGGCAAAAGATTGTTACATAATGCCCAGTTTAATTGAGTTATTTCAGACAGCATTTTTAGAAAATAGGACATCTGACAATTTAGTGGGCCGAATGATGATATTGCAGGAACTCCAAGCTAACAGTGTGCCATTGGGCCTGATGTGTTTGGATGTGAAGAATGCCTTTGATCAAGTGGAATGGAATTTTTTGTGTATGGTTGTGGCAGTGATGAACCTAGCCAAACAATAGGTTTACTGAAGATAACATAGGATGGAACTAAGGCACAGGTTAAGGTCAAGGTGACCATTTTGTTACAGGACCTAAACTGGGACACTTGAGGGCCGCCCTGAGAAGCCAGGTCTGCAATCCCATTCTCCCGGCCCCCATGGGAGGGAGATGGGGCTGCCATTTCATCTCGCATAGTGGCCGGCAGGTTGGCCTCCTGTTCTTCAGCTGGTACTGTGAGGATGCCACTCTGTGAACGGCATCATCCAGGAAGCAAGAGGCCACATGCCAGGAGGCTCGAAGTGATGCACATTCATCGGTGCCTGGCACCATGGGGGAGAGACACTGAGGTCTGCTGCAAAATGCACAGAGATGTGAAGATCCAGGACTATCTCCCCTGTGAGCTTGAAAGCCCTAGGTGCAAGACAGAGGGGAGAACGAGTGCCACAGAAGTCTGGATGAGGGACTGTCTGAAGCTTTGCGGCCTAGCAGTGCTCCATGAGGCTAAGAAGATCCCCTGAGAGGCTCCAAGAGCACATGCGACACTGCATGATTTGGCAGCAGTCAGGAGATATGTAACCCTGGAAAACAGCTCTCCCTCCTGGGTAGAAGTTTAAGCCTGGAGGGGGTTTATCCCGATGGAAGTCTGGAAGGGAGAGAGAGAAAGGTGAAAAGTGACTGGGACAGGACAGCTCCAGCCTGGCTGAGGGGGTATGGAGCATGCCCCCTCTGGGAAGGAAGTCTGGAAGGGGTAGAGAGGCAGATAGTGGCAGGGCTGGGTGAGGGGTGGTCAGGCAGAGCTCCCCACAATGGAAATCCTTAAGGGAGTGACTGGCGGACAGCAGCAGGAAATAGAGAGCTCCTACCTGGGTGAAAGGGATCAGGCAGAGCTCCCCATGACGGAAGTCCCTTGAGGAAGCACCAGGGCGGATGGCGGAGGGGCCTGGAGAGCTCCTGCCGGGGCAAAGGCATCCAACTTCACCCCATAACTGACAGCATCCTTGAAAGGTCTCAAAGTCCCCAGAGCTGCTCTGGATGGGAAAGCAGGGGGACTCTTGAGGCCTTCATGAAAGTAGATCTGCCCCTTAGTGGCGGAGGGGAGTTCCAGAGGGGTGGACAGGATCAGAGGAATACTCCCCTGAGAAGGTCTGAGGGCATGAGCGATCCAGCATGATTTGGCAGCCTGCAGGAGACATGGAAATGGCGGAGTCCCCTGACATGGGTGGGCCACGGCTGGGGAGGGTCTCTTGGCCAGGTCGAAGGGGAGGCCTGTAGGGGTCAGCCCGACAGAAGTCAGTAAGGCTGCACTAGGCAGATGGGTGTGGGGCTTGGAAAGCTCCTGCCTGAGTGAGTGGGGTCAGGCAGAGGACCCCATGGCAGAAGTTCTGGAGGGAGTGACTGATGGATGGTGGCAGAGCATGGAAGACTCCTGCCAGGGTGAAAGCATCCGACCTTACCCAATGACATCCCCATAAAATCGCAAAGTCCCCAGAGCTGCTCAGGATGGGAAAGCAGTGGGACTGGCTGCCCCGAGAAGCCAGGTCACCATTCAGACTGAGCGGTCTAAACTGGGACATTTCTGTGTCCCAGTAACAATGTTCAGGATTCCAGGACATAGACTTCCAAACCAGGACTGTCCTGGAAAAACTGGGACTGTTGCTCACCTTGGTTAAGGTTAGAGAATGTGTGTCAGCAGAATTTCCTGTAATTCTGGGTAACAGACAGGGGTGCCCTCTGTCTCCTTTACTCTTTGCCTTGTATCTTGAAGCTTTAATCGAAAAAATAGATTATCTAGTTTAGAATGGTTCAAATGGGGGTAGACTGGAACTAAAAATATCTTTGTATGCAAAGGATATTCTGCTGAGTTTAAGAGAGCCAGGTGTGGATTTTCTGTTTATCGTGGGGAATTTTAAAAGACTTTGGAATATTATAGGGATGCAAAGCAAACTTTAGAAAAAACACAGGCCTTGGTTGTCAGTGTAGCACACATGGATCCGTTACAACGTTTATACCTTGGTATATAGTGTTATGATGAGATTAGATCTTTGGGGATCTGGCTTGCATAAGGAATGGAGGAAACTAGGAGAAGAACAGCAGCGAAGGCCCTGGATAAAACTAATATACAATGATGGATGAGTTTAGGCTTTGACTTGGATTAGAGTATACAGGTATTAAAGTGGCATGCTCTACCACATTCTACCCCATATTATGTGTGTGTGTGTGTGTGTGTGTGTGTGTGTGTGTGTGTGTGTGTGTGTGTGTGTGTATGCATATGCATATGTATATATGTATATATATATATATATATATATATATATATAGTATGTATGTACGTGTGTGTGTGTGTGTGTATGCACACGCGCGCGCGCGCGCACACACACACACACACACACACACACACAAACACACACATACAGGCATGTATGCGTGTGTGTATACATATATATAATTACCAAAGGGTACATATATTTTCTTCAAGGAGTGTTTTCCTTTACGGGGGATAGAGCCAGTGCAGCTGATCAAAAATCAGCTGTTCAAAAAGTACTGACTGTTTATGTTACAGATTATGGTACAATGGGGATTAGGGAATATGCCCTTTCCCCAATATTAGATGAACCCAAGCCAAACATAAATATAGGCTTCGAGACTGATAGTCTCTTCATAGTGTAGTCTGTAACTATCAGTTGAAGAGAATGAACTGGAGTAAGGTGGAAGAGAGAAATGGATGTCCATATTCAGATGGACAGTGTAATTAAGATGTGAAGACAGGAGTCCAAAGATTTGATAGTCAAAGTAGGTAAAGAATTACACAGCCTTAAAGAGCAGGCAGTTAACTAGGACAGTAGGAGGACTTCCTACAAAAGTAAATTACTGAAAAAATACAGGCAAAAAGTAGTATGTCTCCTAAGGGTTGTTACAAAGGCCAGACATTACAGGATTTTTATGTGGAAATGCGAATGTAAGTGCTTTAATGTATCATCCTAACTGGCTGATATATTCCTAGGAGTGAATTCAGGGTGGTGGTGGTGTGAGGGTGATAATAGGATCCTGGGAGCATGTCTTCTGGGGATGTAGAGAACCAGGTATCCTTAGAGAAAAGGTAGAGCAGCTACTGTGCCAAGTAATAGAAGAAGAAATCCAGCTGACATGAGAGATATTTTCTGGGAGTGTAGGTGGATAGAAATAGCATTCAAGAAAGGGATATTATTTTATTAGCAAATAAAAGGTAGTAACTAGACACTGGAAAATCCCACAATGGAAAAAATAATAATTAGTAGAGGAACTTCAGCTGGAAGGTGGACATGCAGCTGGGAATAAAGTTGAAATGCTGAGAAAATGGTCTTGCAATAGGTATTGGGAGTCAGAATGGAAATAGAGTACAGCGTACAACAGATAAACCACAACAAAAGGATATAAAACAAGATGTAGACGTTCCCCACTTGACTACAAATTAGTACAGTCTGATGAAATGGGTTCAGACAATGATCAGGCACAATCTTCTTACATAGACTTGTTTTCTTTCTGACTTTAAATATTGACAAGGAAAAGATCTGAATGTAAAAATCCATGGAGTGGAGAGATTTATAGGTTTTGACTAGTCACTCAGAAATAATATGTATTGGATAAACATAAATTTAGTATGAATATAACTTAAAATGCTTGTGTAAGTGAGATAAAGTGTTGTTTTTAAGCGAAGTTGTATGATAACAAGGCTTGAATGTCCAGTCTTAATACTAATGGGCACTATACACGTGTATTGACTGAAATGGCAACAAGTGTTTTGTTGAAGCAATGATTCTAAATTAAAAAAAAAATGAAATTGTCTCTTTCAAAGTGCAATTTCCCTTGTATGATATCATAGAAGTTCATCAAACTTTACTTTCTATGATGTCACTATGGGGTAGTATGGGTATGTGTCCATTGATTTTAATTGGTGCACCACAGTGCATGTATGGGACCCCATCTGTTAGTCTGTGTACACACCTTATGTTATATCTCCAGTGGCATCAGTCAGGGATATAGTAGAATTATGGAGGTGTATCAATGATGACAAGTTTACAAAGAGGTTTTTATTTAAAAAAAAAAAAAGCCTATGTAATATTTGTAAGACAGGATGGAAAATGCATAACTGAATTTAAGTTACAAAGTGATTTAATGTACATTTAAACTGCAACATTTTTAAGTTTTGGTTATAATTTCAGCATCTATCATTTCATGAGTAACATACATTAACTTTTGTAATGAACAGATACCTTGGAGTTTGTGAGTGTTTCCAGTTCATATTAGTAACTCAAGCCATATGAAAAAAATGTTACATGTGCTTTCTCCAGATGTTTTGAGACTTTTTCATAATCTCCCTGGGCAAAGGGTTTATAAGGCCCTTGTCCAGACAGGAACTGATAGATGGACAGTCTGTCAGGGCATGTGTTTCATCTTCCATGTAGGGAATTATGATAAATATTTGAAAGCATTGCTTATAGCCTGTTTGTTCTGTTTCAAGGATTATTTTTGCAGTGGGGTAGTTCCAGGACCTGGCTATCTACAGCATAGCAGCCTGTAAGAAAACAGGATGTGACAACTACAGTAGTTCCAACTTGCTTGTTTGCATGTGGGTTCACTAGTGTTTTTAAAGGGTCAGTATGCATATACCTCTAGAGTGGAATTGATTTGATGGTGGTAGTCATGCTTGTCAGGAAATGGACTGCATGTTTGATCTACTTATTCTTTTATTTCTAGAACCACTAGTCCACATGTTAACTATGGATTCTGAGTGAGATGGGGAACCAAGCTTAGATAATTTTGAGAAAAAAAAAACCTGTCTTGTCCGTCAGAGACTTCATTTTGATATCAGTAGACTGAGAAACAAGTAGAGTTGGAATGCCCAAAAGCATGCATCTGTCCTGGTTTATAGCTGTCATGTAGTATTTCACCAAGAAGGAGATGGCCCATTTGTACCCTTCTAGTGAGTAGTAGCGGGCAGTTACAGTTAGGCAGTGAATGACATCTTATTGTTTAAGCACACAAGATCCACATGTACAGTGTCCATTATGCTTAAGACTGGACATACTTGCTTATTGGTAGAAGGTCTTAGACAAAGCTGTTTGCAAAATCTGCATTCTGTTGATTGCCAGAGCTGACTCTGTTTACCTCCGGAAATGGCAAGCTGCCTAGTGTCTGTTCACTGGGTACATGATGTCAAAGTTTTTGGGTTTACCAAACTTTCTTTTGATTTAAACTCCTGAAGTTTTGATAAGTCTTGCAGAGACATGTCAGTATCCTGTTGCTGGCCAGTCTAAAACTTTGTTAGTTGCAGTTTCTCCAGTTTTAGACATTATTAGTAGGAGTGGTAGGAGAATTACTTGGGCTTGGGTGGTAGCTGAAGGGCATTACATGAAGATTACACTTGTGGTCATACTCCCCCTTTGATAGCCCTAAGCTGTATTATATGAGGGAAATGGTGGAATGTGTGCCACTCCAGCTAAAGATGCTAGGGAACAGCATAAGGAAAGGATTCATCAAGTGCATGAGATGGGCAGCTTCACAAATTCTAACTGCAGAGGTCTGGTAAACTTAATAAGGCTATTTTTGTGCATTCTGGTGTTATAGTCACTGTTGTTGTAATAAGGTACATAAATTCTCATAGTGTTATTTCTTGTATTTGAGGGAAAAATATCCATCCAGAACGTGCATTCAGCATAAATTGTGTATTTGTCTGTAGGCATATGCATGATAGACATACCTAACTTCATCAGGAGCTACTGCCTTGACTTTCCACAAATATTTTTAAAGTGAAGCTTTAATCTTTGTTCAGATTACTAATTAGGTGATAGTCAAGGTGTGAGTCTTAGTACTATGTGAATAGTCTAACTCTGCCTCATCTTCAGTTACCTCATGACTTGTACAGGTACAGTGCACTTCTTGACTTGAACAGAAACCCCTTTTGTACTTTTTCTTCCACTTGAATAATTTTCAAAACTTCAAGCCATCCTAAGCTGAAGTCATAATGGCTGAACCAGTTCACACTCAAGACTTAAGTTCCTGCTTTGTATTGTACCAGTATTATATGCCAAAAGAACTCCTAAACATTTTTTTAATTTTGTGGTGTGCAGCACATTAATTTAATGTGGGATGTTTAACCTCTTTATTAGCAAGTATTTTGAAGAAGGCTCTGATCGTACTTCCCAACCTGCAGATATTGAAAATGGATATAAAGGCCCTTGGAAAAAGTAGTTCCATCCATCTAAAAATCTGGACATCTAACTAGCCTAACATTTGAATACCAAATAACGCTTAACTCTTCCTGCTTTCAGGAGTGTGGAATACTACTCAAAATCACATGTATTAAAAATAGAGTGACAAAGTGATGGAAAAATAGCACATTATCCAAGAGACAGTGAAAAATCTGTAGACTTGTTAGTGAACTGTATTGCATATTTCTACAAGACAATGTCATTTATTTTTTCTTCAGAAAAAGGGAGATGTAAGATGTGTGTCCTTTTTGGTGCCACTAGTATGTTGGTCATGTAGTGTGGTTTTCTGAATTTATGTGAAGGGTAAATCATGCATGAAAAATTGAAAATAGGGACTCTCCTCCAAAAACGTACATAATGTGCAGTGGTAAATTGGGCCTAAAAAGAAACATTCCTCCAAAATAGGGACAGTTGAGAGGATTTTAATGTGCTGTGTGACAGACAGGAAGGTGATATGTAAAGGTCCATTGGCTTTAAGGCCTTACAGTAAATGTATACTGTTGTTTTTTTACAAGGCTTGACTTTTCCATATGAATTTTACCCTCTGCAGCTGCAGTTGAGTGTTAAAGGAGTACAACAGGTTTCTCTAATATATTCCTCAACTTCATGGCCCTTTTCCTCCCTATTTAAATTGTCCTCTGTAAAGCAACAACAATAAAGCATTTACAATTTTTATAATTCCCCTTACTTCTGTAACAGAAGCCTACCTGATGGTTTCACTTACAATATGATTCTCTCACGTTTGAATAAAGCTTGCTGGAGTCGCCCAATTACTGACATCATTGAGGCCAGGCAGTGCAGGTACTTTTTTTTTTTTTTAATCAGTTCCCTCCCCAAAGTGACATCCACAGCCGTCATCTGATTCTAACTAAAATAATAAGACCCACCCATTCTGTGATGTCATGGCTCCCTTGTCCTTCCCCCAGCCTGAGTGCTGTTCATTTTATTCAGTAGTAGTGTAGTAACACAGATGTTTGGAAACACAGAAATTTGGTATGCATACTTGTACATTCTGCACGGCAAATGATGCTTAGGTGGTGTATCGCTTGCATACTTCTCTGTTGTATTTGCACCAGATACTGCTAGTGTGCAGTGTGGGAATAGAAAGATTAAACATTACCCTGGTATCAGAGGTGGCAGTGCAACATATTCATAGTGGCTTAACATGAGAGTAGCTCTAAGCAAGCACCATGTGAAACCTGAACAAGCACCTAGAATTATTCAGTGCAGCTTCCACACCTTAAGTCTGAAAATGAATTCACATGCTCACATGAACAGGAGTAGCTGCATATTGATGGCTAAAGGTGTATGGGCATGTCTTGTGGTTACTACACTGCAAAAGTGGTATGTAATGGTGGAGATATTTGGAAGGCATGAGCAAACACACCAGTATATTAAAGCCATAGCACCAATTGAACTGGAGGCTGGCAAATAGATTTAGTAAGGGATTTTGTCCATGCACAAATATTTCAACAGTGATTCTTTGCAGTGGCATCCATTATCTCATTCAAGGTAAGATAACCTTGATGTCCTTTATTTAAAAAAAATCAATAAAAATGTACTTTGTTATAAGTGACTTCTGG
Organism: Protopterus annectens; assembly: GCF_019279795.1. Lineage (NCBI taxonomy): Eukaryota > Metazoa > Chordata > Ceratodontiformes > Protopteridae > Protopterus > Protopterus annectens. Next base: position 828,522,421 of record NC_056727.1, on the reverse strand, counting down.
ACACAAGAAAAAGGAAGGGAAAAATATAGCAATGTGGTTTGTATGTACAAAGACAAATCCAGGGACACTGCAAAAGGTTTTTTTTTGCAAACCAACCAGTGGAGTAAAAACATATGAAGTCAAACACTGAATACCAACACACTTTGCCCATGTAAATCTCAATTTTTAACAAGGTGGAAGCATGAAGTGATACCTTAACACTTAAATCAATAAATATCTAAACTGGTTAATAGTATAAATGTTTTATTCTTTAGCTCCTTGGTGCAAGACCTTACTGGATGTGATAGCAGTCAAGTAAGGCCATGGCTATAGTGCAGCAAAAAAATGTCCCCTCTAACAAAGGAAATGCTAGAGCAAAGATTAAATTACACGAGTCAAGCACCCTGCTGAGATCTGCCAATCAATGGAATTACCAGGTCAAATTACCCTCAGGACTTTGACAGCTAGGGAAGCTAAGTGTTATGGGGGAGGGGAGAAGTAAATGGACTGGAATTCATTGTCTCACAAATTAGTGCTATTTAAACTAAATTAGAAGCAAGGCAGCAGTAAACAGCACTTTGAGTGCGTTCTGTGGCATTTGCACTGTTTCTGTTTTAAGTAGTCATCCAGCAGCAGGGAATGTTACTGTTCTATTTTACTCAGTACTTTGTACGCATGCAACATCTATGAAATGACAGGAACTTTAGGCAAACGGAGGCCTGCATGATGTAACATTTTTGAGCCAAACAATGATTTCTGGGATACTGGATGGCAACCTGATTTATCCAAACCACGTCAATATGCCAGCCTCCAGGTGGTCAGAGTCTGGAATTACATATAAAAATATTTAAAATCCTGTAAATAATCCCAGAGTGCTGTTAAAGTGTAGGAAACATCATGCCATGATGTTTTAAACATGTTTTTTGAGTCTGTGGGTGCTAGCTCCCAGGGATTTCATCTACTTCAGACTGAGCCCTGTGTCTGTCAGTTTAATCTCAACAATAATTCAGATTTACCAAATGTATTTTGAGCTCATGCATTTACACATGCCATTCCAGGTTTATGGCACACTGGCACCACTTAGTCAAAACTAACTAAACAGAAACATGTTATTGTTTTGGCTTAAAATAAGCCAACCTGTAAACATGTTAATGGTAGCAATTAGCTCTGAGTCGTCAGCCTTTATAGGTGGGCACCGCATGGTTGCAGGTACCAATTAAACACATAAATCCTTAATATTCAAAGTCAGATATTCAAATTCTTTAATTTAAATAAGTTGAAGTTAAGCAAAGTATTTGTCACAAGCATTCAAAGTTAGACAAAATTCTTCACTTCAAATAAATAAGTTAAAACTTTTTTTCTTTTCAAATAAATAAGCAAACTGTTCAGAACTTGCACAAGGAACTGAAAGTAACATGTTCAAATGGAGAGAAAGTATTTAGAAAAAAAGTCTAATACGTGAACTGGAAAAGTCTAACGTCTGAACTAGAAAATATCTGCTTATGACAAGCAGTATAGTACATACAGCATAAGTTCTCTCTGCAAGGGTATCCTCCATTGGGCAAATCATGTAACTTCTGATTAACACTAATTCTTTTTCGTTGCAAGTCCTCATATAGTGTATTCTGCGGCTTTAATTTTAGATGATGTATATGACTGTGAAAGCATGGAGTTTCTTTTTTTTTGTTTGTTTTGTTTTGGGGGGGAGCAAGCTACGGTTAAAATAAGACAGCATTTTCATCATGTGACTTAGTATCTTAAAGTAGTAGACTTTGTAACAGTGCACACCTTTATGGAACAAGGTTTAGTTTTACAATTAAACTGTACTGTTTTCATAGTGACAAATGCGGCTATATACAATTTATTCATTATTGTTTCACGTATTTTACTGAAAAGGCAAGTACAGTGAAGCTTCTTGTACTTTTATAATGTGATTAATTATTTATTCATGTCGTTGGATACAGCTGAAATGTAGCTAGTTTACTTTCCATGCATTCTTCTTTGGAAGAACAGCCATTTCCAGCCCATTACAGTTTGCATACATCTTGCTGTTTCCTCATCTCCACTATGTTTCATTGAGGAAATGTTCAAGAAACAAAACTTGAAGTAAAACAATATATTGTTGACGTTGCACTAAATTCTTGCCTATAAAGTTCATCTATATTTGTATTATTGATACCACTTTTGTATTGGCTGGTCATGTTACAGGATTGCAGTCCAGAAATGTTGTAGGCATGCAATCCCGAATTTAAGAAGCTTGCTGTTTTGCCTGCTAGTTTGTATATTGCCACTTTAAGGGATTATGGCGTCTTACTCTGAATTTCCTACCATATAAGGAGTTTTTAACTTTGGAGTGCTTTTGCTCTTCCCAAACACTTCTTTTCTACAGCTGGATTTGATTTTTCTCTTAGCTGAAGTCTTGCCTCCAGTATATTGCTCAATGTTTTCCCCCCATTTGGAAGAACTTGGCTAAGTACAGCCCTAGCCTGTGGTTTGAAGTTTTCTGCTGCACCAGAAATGATTGGCTATAATCTTGAATGGCTAATACAAGGGGTCCACTCACAGAATCTTTAACTCTTTGGAATCCCTCCTTACAAGCTAGTGTACACTCAGTCTTCCAAACATTCTAGTGTCTGCTTTTTGGCAGTAGAGTAGGCCATGCCTGGGTAGCATATAATTTGACACTCTCTGAATTAATTTTGCCACCACCTATCCCAAATGACCAAGGCAAACCACAGCCGCCTCTCCCATTTATATTTGAGAGAAGTGGCTGCCTCATTTGTCTGCCTTGATAGTTAAGCCTGGATTTTCTAATTTGCTCAGCACCTCTCTTACATATTGCATGTTTCTGTCAGTGTTGAATAAAAATGGCAGTGTCATTTATATAGGCTATATCATAGTCTGTGTTCTGCTAGAATGTGAACCACAAGTCACTGGAAAGTTGCTGAGGCATTTGTCATCCCAAAGTACACTTTAATAAATTCACAAAGCCTAAACAGGGTAACAAATCATAGAATGTACAAGGCAATAGGGCCATGTGGCCATGTATGCTTTGCTAGTACTCTCCCTTAGACTTTAACTCCTCTTTCAAGGTGCAGTAAGACTGTCATTTCTGGGGTGACTTTATGAATACCCTTACAATTGTGTAGTTTCCTCTTAAAGAAGATAGTGTATCACATTGCTTGACCTGGAGAAGAAGTTTGTTCCATAGAAGGCGTAGTCATCATGTGGTAAATTTGTTTCTTCATCATGATTTGTATATTTGCTGAAGTAGGTTCATAAGTGTGTACTAGGCTAATGGCCCTGGAGCCTTTACAAGCCCAGCCCATAGGATTACCCTGGCATTGTGCCACCAAACCTTAGTTCCTAGTGCCTCTGTCAAGTAGAGCCACTGGAATGATCCCGGCGTGAATTTTCTATTTCCCATCCACTCATCAAGATTCCCGTTGAAGAGGCCAGTGAGGTGCTCTGCTTGACATGTATGGGAAGTCCATTCCATAGCATGGACAGTCTCTGGGTTATGAACCTGTCCCTCCAGCATGTTCTGTTGATTGTGGTAATGAGGTTGAGGTCTCTGGAGCATGTGGTGTGGAAGGATTGGGCTTCTTTAGATGTAGCATTTCTAACAGTGCTGGGTCAGACATGGCTTTGTAAGTCTTGCAGAGATCGCCTCTAAGTAGGCGACATGAGACAGAGAATAGTTGGAGTTTTTTGAGTCTGTCCATATAGGACAGGTGTTTAAGGCCTAGGATCCTATTTGTGAGGTACTTTTGTGGCCTCTCCAGTTGTTGCAGGTGTCTAGTGAGGTACATGCCAAATGGGGCATTGTACTTGATGATTGGACTAATGAGGGAAGAGTAGAGGGAGACAATGACCTCTTTCTTCCTGGATGCAAAACCCTTAGTAATGAGATGTGCCACATAGAAGGACTTTCTGACCACAGTGTTAACATGGTGGTCAAAAGAGAGGTTGCTGTCAACTTGTGTTCCCAGATCTCTTATAATGCCTTCTGTGTTCAGTGGACTACCATCAATGTGCTAATTCAAGGGAACCGAGTTTTTCCCAGAGGGGATGAAGACACATTTTTTGGCATTGAGCTTAAGGCCATCGTTCTGACACCAGTCGTTGGTCTCATTGAGGCCTTTCTGTAGGATGTCAGCATCACTTGGGGAGTTAATAATAGCTCCCAACTTGCAATCATCTGCGAACTTTGCCAGCCAGAGTCCCTTTGTGTTGGCAATGACTTCAGAGAAGTAGATACCAAACCGGAGAGGATCCAGGACCGAACCCTGTGGGACTCCACTCGTGACTGGTCAGCATTCTGACTTGGAGTCCACGACTTTCACACTGTGGGTTCTACCTGTGAGCCAGTTTGCAACCCACCTAGTGATATAGGGGTTGATGCCTAGCCTAGTAAGTTGTTCTATGATTCCTGAGTGGGGAATGGTATCAAAGGCCTTGGCTAGATCAAGGTAGGCTGTATGAACCACCTTACCTTCATCCACAGCTCTGGTGACTGACTCAAAGAAGTCGACCAAGTTGAGCAGACATTATCTACCCTTCACAAAACCAAACTGTGTGGGATCCAGAGATTGGAGATTCCCTATATCCTTGTTTATTGGGTCCATGATGATGCATTCCATAGCTTTGCATATCAGACTTGTCATGCTAATGAGGCGATAGTTCCCAGGGTCTGTAGTCACTCCTCCTTTGTGGAGAAGGATGACTGTACCAGTGTGCCATTCGGTAGGGACAAAGCCTGAGGTGAGGCTGTGATTGAATAGGGCACACAGGTGTAGTTCATGTAGAACACAGCCGAGGATACTGTCAGGTTCCATAGAAGCTGTATTCTTGGCCTTGGACAGTGCTGTTTTAACCTATGCAGCAGTAATACTGGGTGCCTCGCAATCTGCTGGTATTGTGATTGGTCCTTTGGGGGGGGGGTAAAGTTAGCACTGAATCTGTCTGCCAGTATATTTGCAGTATCTGTTTGCTCGGTATAGGAGGTACCATTGTGCAGTAGCTCAAGGTAAATCCAGGTATTGCCATGGAGATTCTTTACATAACTGTAGAAGGCTGTGTGGTTGTCTTTACTATCTGCTGCAATTCTGTTTTCATAGCTAGCTTTAGAGGATTTGAGGAGGGATCTCAACCTTTTGTTGAGGCTGATAAGGGAGTTTTTCCAGTCTTGGGACTTCACCTTATTCCATATCAGTTTCCTCCTCCTGTCGTAGAGTTTGTTTATGGCATGGGACCACCAGAATGCCTTCCTTTTTTTTGAGGAGAGCGTCTTAGTTCTATTGGGTATGGCGAGATCCATGCATTTGTGTATGTGTTCGTACAGTGCATTGGTGTATGATTTTTTTTAGGAGCCCAGAAGTTTTTCATGACGGTTACCTTTGTTGGTAGGGTGGGAGGGATGTGTATTTCCATGGTGATTAGCTTGTGATCGGATCTAACCAGGGAGGAGTTGACTATTGGTTTAGAGCAACGGTCATCCATGTTAGTAATAACCAGGTCAAGGATGTTGCTACCTCTAGTGGAGGTAAGAATGAGCTGGTCCAGGGCATTGGAATTAATGAATTCCAGAAAACGTTGGGCAAGTGTATTGGTACATGAGCAGTTTTCTCAGTTAATGGAGGGGTAGTTGAAGTCGCCCAGTATGAGAGTGTTAGGTTGGACCCTAATATTCTCCAGGGTGCTTAGGAATGTGTTGTGTGAATCTTGGGGCATGGTTGGGGACCTATAGCAGGCTACGACTTGAATCACTGTCTTATTCAATGTTAGCTGCACCTGAAGTATCTCAGATCCGTTATGTTGGGCTACCAGTCTGGAGGTGTGCGCATCCTTTATGAATATGGAAACACCACCGCCTTTGGAGCTTCGGTCCAAGTTCTGGGGCGAAAGTTGTGGAATGAGTTGTAGCCTGGTAGTGCAGGGGTGCTTTCTGCTGCCTTGAACCAGATCTCTGTTACAGCACAAATGTCGATGTTCTCCATTTTAAAGAGTACTTTGAGCGAGTGCATTTTGAGATTTAGACTTCTAGCGTTAAGCAGCATGACCCTCAAATTTCATTTGTTTGTATCCGTTACGGTGGTAATTTGGTCTTTGGAACACCGCCTAAAAAAGGCACTATAGGATTTGCAAGAACCTTGGCCAGTATCCGGAAGCCCAGGGGTGACAGATGCAGGCCATCTCTGGCAAAGCATTGATGTCTGTCAGTCATGTCATCCCAGGCAGACAATAGCTGTATCCCCTGAGAATGACACCAGAAACTTAGCCAATTGTTGAAATCAATCATTTTCTGCTTGTACTGTGGTATTATTCTGGGTGTTGGTAAGATGCTGCTCAGGGCTAGGGTCATACCCGCTTGGGCTACATAGGTTCATAGGTAGGTACTAGGCTATCTGCCCGAGGGCATTTATAAGCCTAGCCAGAGTGTGTCGGCTTTCACCTCCCCGTTGATTAATTAATTGAGCCTCTGTCAAGGAGAGCCAATGAAGTGATCCCAGGGGTGTATTTTCTGTTACCCATCCACTTGTCAAGGCTTCTCTTCAAGAGTGTTAGTGAGGGGCTCTGTGACAGGAATCTAGCCCACCAGCATGTTCTATTTATTGTTGTGGCGAGGTTTAGCTCACTAGAGCGCGTGGCTCGTAGTGACTTGGATTTCTTTAGCTGGAGCATGTCCATCAAATCTGAGTTGGACATGGCTTTGTAAGTCAGGCAGAGATCAGCTCTGAGTAAGCGATATGCCACTGAGTACAGCCGGAGTTTTTTCAGTCGGGCTGCATAGGACATATGTTTGAGGCCAGTAATCCTCTTGGTGAGGTGCTTTTGTGGTCTTAACAGCTGTTGGAAGTGTCTTGTGAGGTACATCCCAAATGGGGCACTGTACTCTATGATGGGTCTGATGAGTGACGAGTAGAGGGAGACTATAACCTTTTTATTTCTAGATGTGAACCCCTTAGTAATTAGATGGGCCACATATAGGGATTTCCTAACTACTTTGGCAATATGATTGTCAAAGGAGAGATTACTATCTACCTGGGTCCCCAGATCTCTCTTCTGTATTAAGGGGGCTGCCGCCTATGTGGTAATTCGTGGGTGTTTTGTTTTCCAAAACGGGATGACTATGCATTTTTTGGCATTTAGCTTGAGGCCATGACTTTGACACCAGGTGTCTGTCTCAGTAAGGTCTTTTTGAAGGATGTCCGTGTCAGCCAGAGAGTCAATTATGGCTCCCAGTTTGAAGTCATCGGCGAACTTGGTTAGCCATAGTCCTCCTGTGTTTGCCTGTACTTCTGAGAAATATATGCCGAACAGTAGGGGTCCCAGAACCGAGCCTTGCGGAACACCACTTGTGACTGGTTTAGAGTCAGACCTGGAGCCCGCTATTCTTACCATGTGAGTTCTGTCTGTAAGCCAGTTGGCAACCCATCTTGTGACATAGGGGTTTATGTTCAGGCTGGTGATTTTTTCTATAATACCCGAGTGAGGAATGGTGTCGAACGCCTTGGCGAGATCAAGGTAGGCTGTGTGAACCACCTTTTCCTCGTCTATGGCCTTGGTGACTGTCTTAAAGATGTCAACCAGGTTTAGTAGGCATGATCTGCCTTAATAAAGCCGAACTGGGTCAGGTCAAGTGTTTGGAGGTTCCCAATGTCTTTGTTAATGAGTTCCATAATGATGTGCTCCATAGCCTTGCAGACCAGGCTAATCAGGCTTATGGGGCGATAGTTACCAGGGTCACTTGTGGCCCCTCCTTTGTGGAGCAGAATAACCGTTGCTGTGCGCCATTCTATGGGCACATAGCCTGTGGAAAGGCTGAAGTTGAACAGCGTGTTTAGGAGGGGGGTTAGTTCATTCTGTAGTTCATACAGGATGCAGCCTGGGACACCATCTGGCCCCATTGATGCTGTGTTTTTGTCTTTTGAAAGGGCTGTTTTCACCTGTGCTTCTGTGATTTTCGGCACACTACACTTTTCCGGTATTGCTGTGGGCCCTTTTGAAGGTGAGAAGGAGGTGAAGTTTGCACTGAATCTATCTGCCAGGATGCTGGCAATATCAGTAGGTTCAGTATATTTTGTGCTATTTTGCACTAGCTCAGAGCATATCTGCGAGTTGCCACTTAGATTCTTGACATAGCTAAATAAGGCTTTGTGGTTATCTTTCGAATCCTTGGCTATTTTTCCTTTCGAAGTTTGCCTTGGATGATTTTATGAGGGACCTTAGTTTCTTACTGATACTGATCAGGGATGTCTTTCCTTCTTGGGATTTGCTTTTTTTCTGAATTAGTTACCTCCTTCTGTTGTATAACCTGTTTATGGCAGGGGTCCACCAGAATGGTTTTCTTCTCTTAGGGGAGTGAGTCTTGGTTTTGCTAGGCATGGCACGATGCATGCATCCTTGTAGGTGCTCATAGAGTGCAATTGTAAAGGATTCTGCATCTTGGGCAGTGTTATCCTTTAGCGTGGGGGCTGTGAAACTTACCACCTCTGCCTTAAGTAAGGTGAAGTTTGCTTTAGAAAAGTTTTTCACTGTGGTTTCCTTGGTTGGGGGTGGTGGTGGGGTGTGGACATCCAGGGTGATTAGTTTATGGTCTGATCTAACCATTGACGGGTTGACCTCCGGTACAGAACACCTGTCGCCCATGTTGGTGATGACCAGGTCCAATATGTTGCGGCCTCTGGTAGGGGAGTTTACCAACTGATCCAGGGCATTTGAGTTGATAAATTCCAGGAAGCGCTGAGCCTGAGAGTTTGTACTCAAGTAGTTTTCCCAGTTAATGGTAGGGTAATTGAAATTGCCCAATATCAGGGTGTTTGGTAGGACCTTCATGTTTTCTAGTGTCTCCAGAAAGGCGGAGTGGTGGTCCTGGGTCATGGAGGGTGATCTTTAACAGGCCACAATTTGCATTGCAGATTTGCCCGATGTTAGTTGCATCCAATGATGATCTCAGAAGTATCATGCTGCGCCACTAACCTGGAGGTGTGGGTATCCTTGATGAATATGAATACACCCCCTCCTTCTGTATTTCGGTCCATGTTCTGTGGCTGAAATGTGTGGTATGAGTTGTAGCCCAGTAGTGCTGGAGTGCTCCCTGGAGCCTTGAACCAGGTTTCAGTTACTGCACATATGTCGATGTTCTCCATACTTAGGAGTGCTTCGAGCGCATGCATTTTGAGATTTAAACTCCTGGCGTTGAGTAGCATAACCCTCAATTTTTTTACTTGTGCTGTTTAAGGTGGTGGGTTTGAATTTTGAGCCTTGCCTAAAAAAGGCACTATGGGGGCAGCAAAAGCCTTGGCCAGTATTCGAAAGCCAAGGGGTGACAGGTGCAAGCCTTCTCTTGCGAAGCAACGTGGCTTGTCGAGCATGTCATCCCAGGCAGACAGACACTGGATCCCCTTTGAATGACACCAGAAGCTTAGCCAATTGTTGAAATTGATAATTTTTTCTTTATACTGAGGTATCATTCTTGGTGAGGGTAGGATGCTACTCAGGGTCAGGGTCATACCCGCCTGGGCTACATGATCAGAGAGCTCTTCCATGTCTCTTTTCATGTAGTCCAGGAAGGTATGTCTCAGGTCATTCACACCAACATGAACAATGACAGAGTTATATTTGTACTTGTTCTGGAGTGACCTGAGTGCTTGTGTTATGTGGCGGATTCTGGCTCCCGATAAGCAGCTAACAGTAACATTCTCCTTCTCTAGCCTAGTGAGTGGGGCATCAGTGTGCCTGACTATTGAGTCACCTATAATCTGAGAGCTCATCGATGTCCAGGTTAACATCTCTGGCTCTAGTGTTCACAGGAGAATTAAGTGTTCTTGGATTGCTGGCTCACCAGTGGTTTGGAAGGCAAGGCACAGATCGCCTGTAAGGAGTCTTTGGGATACAGAATATAGGGCAATACCTCCAGCCTCTCTTGGTAGTTCAGGTCCTTTAGTTCCTTGATCTTTTTGTCATGAGTTTTTGGGGTCCCTTTAACTGTTTGGTGTGTTATGCTGACTTCTCTTATTGTGGGTGTAATCGGTATCTATTGGTAACTCGTTTTGAGGTCAGCAGTGGACAAATGATCAAATACTTTGCCCCACCCAGCTGCTCTAAGGCTTCATTCATCAAGAGCAGGCCTCGGCAACCCGTGGCTCTTCCACCCCTCTGCAGTGGCTCCCTGTAGCTTTGAAAAATAATGGTCACTCTGCCGCACGACACACACGCACACACACACACACACACACACACGCAGTGATCGACTGACGGATTTTAAATATTGCTGTTATAAACTGAGAAACTTGCTGGAATAACACGGTTTCTTTTACCATGCATTCCACACACGCACATGCACGCACACACACACACGCACACGCACACGCACACCCACACCCACACCCACACCCACACCCACACCCACACACACACACACACACACACACACACACACACACACACACACACACTGAGAGTGATTTAGTGATTCCCTAACAGCAGCAGCATCTCCTGAAAGGTTTCTGTACCTCTCATACCTCTCAAACTCTTACCCCAAGAAACTGGGACATAGCCACAAATAAAGGGGAACAAAGGAACAACAGTAGGGATGGATTTTAAATATTGCTCTTAGAAAATTGTTAGAATAACATGGTTTCCGTTACCATGCATTCCAGACACATTATGAGCGATCAAGCGATCCCAATAAAAATCCCAACAAAGGAACAAAAATAGGGACGGATTTTAAATATTGCTGTTATAAACTTAGTTTTTTTATATATAATATAATTATATATAAAGTTTTATCTGCTGTGTAATCTTCATTTTAGGGGCTAAATAGGTTTTGTGGCTCCAAATAACTTTTATTTGGTGGGAGAGGGGCCAAAAATGGCTCTTGTGATAGTGAAGGTTGCAGACCCCTGATCTAGGGGATGTAGTATGTATGCCTCTGCTGTTGTGTGACTTTAGTTTCCTATAGTATGTAGTTTGGCTTTTCCTCGGTACTTGCCTTTGAAGACCAGCATCTGGCTGCCATGCTGGTGCTGCAGTCCCTTTCCTTTCTTCAGGCTGTTTCAGGAAGTTTTACTTTCAGCTGAAATTTTAGTCTTTTCAGTTCAGTTTGCATTTTAAAGCCATTAGGGGGTGGACTAAGTTGTTGCATGCTCTTCATCTACTTTTAGTGGACTGTATTTCGGCTGCACAAAAGGCTGCTATAATGCCCTCCTTGGACATAATGGTTTCTGAAAAGACCTTAGTTTTTGCACTGCCTAGCTGTGTCACTGACATTTTTCCATATTTTACATACCCAATTTCTGTTTACTTTGTACCTGCTCTGCCAAAAAATTGTGTAATAATGACCCAGGCTGTTCCTGCAAATGCACCCTAGTAAACAAATATAAATTAAAATGTAACTGTTCCGCCAGCATACCACTCAACCAGGTCCAAAACAGGGACAGTTTTTATACATTGCTCTTACAAATTTAGAAAGTTGATAGAATAACAAGTTTTGCATTAGTATGCATTTTTTCTGAAAGGTATGCAGTCTGAAACTCAAATGTCTCTCATTATTTTCTGACTTCAGTCTTTAATGATTTGCCAGAACACCACAATTTTATGAAAAATGGACCAAAAATATTAGGCAAAAATCGGTACAGTTTACAAGGTTATACACACTTTTTATATGCTAGCCAAATCCAGTTTATAGGATCATTCTGCTACCTGGAAATTGATATGTGGTAGGATCATGGTGTATGAGGGACTGAGGTGTATGGTCGTTTAATCCTTACACTGATGCCAGTTAGTAAACAAAGGAGAATTGGCCTTATGTTAAATATGCGCTGATGTCATGAGTAATGGCCACAGATAAATGAGCAGCCAGTCTTCAAGAGTTATTACTAACTCCTTAGTGTTTCTCCCACCTCAGACTGGCTCCAGTACCTTCCAGTGCATTCTTCCCAACAGTAATTCAAACTTAACCAGAATAATTGTATGCACACAGTCACCATAATGCCTCCCAGAATAAAAGGGGATAAATGGTAACTCTCTAACATCAATGCCCTTCCTTTAGAGCTTTTTAATACATTGCTACCACTTTGTCAAAACTAACAAAATAAGAACTCACCGTGTTGTTTACCCTTGAAAGAATGCAAACCGGCAAATATTTAAATGGTAGCAATTGGCACTGAGCAGTTACCCTTCATAGAATTGACAGTACACAGTTGCAGGTTCTAGTAGAATGCATAATCTTTTAAGTTAGTAAAAATGTGTAAATCGTTAAGATAATAAGAAATGTAGATTATAAGCAGATAAAATATTCAATTATGGGAAAGTTCAGAAAAAAATCTACCTTCTTCTGGATAAGTATACACTGTGCCTTTATATTTTCTTGTGTTTAAAGTTCAGAAATAGCCTTTTTATCATTCTTGTATGCAAAGTAGTGTAGTTTGAACTCTGTATGCAAGGGCATCCTACATCAGACAAAACAGTACTTCCTCTAGTCTGAATTTTTGAAGAGACTTACTTTGTGTGCATGTGGGGGGGGGGGGGGGTAGGGGGTATCCTACTAGATATATGATATTGCCTGTGTCTTCAAGCAGTATAATTTGTGGAGGGAGGTTTTGTTTAACTTTTACACTGTAATTTGTTTTCACAGTGGCAGATGCTGTTGTATACAATTTTACACATTTAACATACATTACATTTTCCTGACAAGGCAAGTACAGCATAGCTTGTTTTATTCTTATCATTTAAACAATTACTTGCTGACATTTGTATTCACTAGAGCTTTTACTACAGTTAATTCACTTTTTCTGTAATTTTCTTTGGAAGATTATTTTCCCACCCCATAACAGTTCCTCTCACAAGATGTATCAAAAAATGGTTTGATACTTTCTCATAAAATTTACAGAGAATGATATAGGGATAAATACCTATGAATAATCAACAGATTGTGCTTGTAGCTCTAAAGGCAAAAAAGCACATGCATACGGGATTTTAATGAACACAATCATTCTAATGTGATTTCATTAAATTAAAAGATTGTACATGACTGCATTGTTCTGAAAATGAACTGTTACACTATTTGAACAGTACAAATAATATACTTCTACTATATTGTCATCTGTAGTAAGTCACACCATTGATGTCCTTACATTTACTACTGCAGTATTCATTACATGTGGCATTCCCTACCATGGAGGCTCAACGTTCGGCCAGTCTACCAAAGTCTGCTGTTGCTTTAAGGTACATTGAATGTCACCCAAATGCTCCTTGCATGACGTAGGGCATAAAGGTGATCATCATGCATACCATCCTGTACACTTCTTTGTTAAAAGTAAAAATGCTGTTTCTAACCGTCGGTCTGTTTGCCTACATTCGTTTTCAGCCTTTTTACTGCATTTTTCAATTCCGATGATTGCTCCTGTTTGCTGAAGTCTTCACCACTGCAGATAAGTACCATGTTGGGGGCTTGTTCTTTTTCTTGAATTTTTTGTGCTGTGTGGGATTAATGTCATCCAAGAAGGGTAAATGCTAGTGTGGGAGACAGATTCCCCATAAAGACCGCCATGATAAGTGCCTTTTTTGCTTAGTAGCTTCTCACGACTATACGCCTTGTTTGATTTGTCAGGCATTCGTCCCAAAAACCCTTCATAGTAAGCTTTCTTCCCTTTCATTGTGTCTTGAGAACTGGTGTCTTAAGCTTCTTGCTAAAGATACACTGGAAGGAACTTCCCACCCCAAGGGTCAGCCATCAGGGATGAAGACTGTGAAAAAGGTAAGACTGAAATCTTCCCCGGTCCAGCTTCTCCCAGGTGCTTCTCTCAAGGTTGTTACAATCACAGAGGCTCACCTGGCTGTGTTGTCGGATTTCTGTACAGCGACTGGGTTGGAAGCCAGTGAGGATCTGGTGGGCAGCTTGTCAGACGAGGCTTTGCAAGTGTCCATTTTTGACGTTCAGGGGGAACCACGGTTGATTGTTTCTTAGGGGTCAAGGGGGCTTCCACAGATTCATCTTAGGGAAGAAGTTCCTACTATGGTTGTTGAATGCCATCCTGAGTCAGAGACTTCTCAGTTTTCTAGGGCGGGCATTCCCGTAAAAAAAGAAACAGAAAACTAAACATGTTTCTCCTGCTCCTAGGGATCCACAAAGTGAAAGGCAGGCCTTTACTTGGGGTTATTTAATGCTTTTCTGTCATTAAGGCCTCCTCAAGAGGTTTCGGTTCCTGCTCCTCCTTGGTCCTCTTCTCCTCTTAAAAGGCTTAGAGAACTGAATTCTTTTGAGGAAGAGTTGGACACTGATGAAGAATTCCTTACTTATCCTACTCAGATTCCTTCTCCTTTGGACTATGGGTCAGAGGAAGAGGATTCTAATAGTCCTCATACTCCTTTTGAGAAAATTTCCTTTGGGGACACAGTCTCTAGGATGATGGATTTTTTTAAGTGGGATTGTGCTCAGGTCTCTGATATCCATAAGAGGTACTATGAGTTACTGCAGATGGACTCTCCTAAACCTGTGGCCATTCTTCCTGTTTTGGCTACTTTACTGGATGTTTTTTTCCAATGTCTCTAAAGCAGCTGATTCTCTGCCCCCTGCTCCCAAGAAGCGTAATAGGTTTTATAGGGTGCCTGAGGATTGTTCCTTTTTGTTTAAATGTCCTGCTGCTGACCCCTCTGTGGTGTCTGTATCCTCTGATAAGCCGTCTCAATTACTTTCTTCGTCCAAGTTATTGCCTTCTGAGAAGAACAGCAGAACCATGAACAGGTTGGGTAAGAAGGTTTATACTTCTGCTACTCTGGCTTTTAGGACAATTAATTATCAGACCCATATATCAGGTATGTGTTGGCTTTTCTTTCTCAAGCTTGTCAGCTTTTTTTATGATCTTCCAGACTCCGAGAATACATATTCTGCTCCTTTCTTGCTTGGGACTTCCTCTCAAGTAGTTTGTCATTCTATCAGATGTAGTTTTGCTGCAGCAATGGCCTCTTCTAGGCTGCAGCTTTCGGTTCAGTAATGATAAGGTATTCTTGGCTTAGGCTTCATCCTTTACCTGATGATATTAAGGCTAAGTTGATGGATGCTCCTCTGGATAATAAATTTTTGTTTGGGGAAGCTACTGCTGGTTTATTTAAGTCTCTTCAGGACAAGGGGAAGGCCTTACAGGAGCTTAAACATGTGTTTGTTTCTCATGTGCTTAACTTTCAGAGAAGCTATCCTTGTAAGCCAGCCTTTGTTTGTAGGCAATCTCGCCCTACTGCTAAAGATAAAAAGGGTGGTAAATGGGCTCTTCCTGCTATGGCCACTCAGACTGCAGGGATTCAGAAGCCTTCCTTTCCTGACAAACCAGGGGCTGTCTGACTATCCACCTGTTTCCAGCCACATTTCTGTTTCTCTTTGCCTTTCTCTTTCTCTTCCTCTTTGGCTTTGAATCACTCAGGATTCTTGGGTTTTGTAAATCATTCTTCAGAGGTATGTCATGGTGTGGATATCCTGTCCTGCTTTTATGGGCATTCCTCAGCTTCTTTAGGAACAACTTCCTTTTTTCACAGATGTTCTTCGAGATCTCTTGTCTCAGGGTACTATTCAGGAGGTGCCTGTGTAGCAAAGGGGGAAGGGGTTTTATTCAAGAATGCTTCTGGTGCTCAGAAAAGAGGGTACTTGGAGATGGATTCTGGACCTCTCCCATCTAAGCACTTTTCTGAAGGTGCTTTCCTTTCTGTAAATCATTCTTCATGGGTACTTCATGGTGTGGATATACTGTCATCCTTTTATGGGTATTCCTCAGCCTCTTCAGGAACAACTTCCTTTTTTTCCCAGATGTTCTTCGAGATCTCTTGTCTCAGGGTACTATTCAGGAGGTGCTTGTGTAACAAAGGGGGAAAGGGTTTTATTCAAGAATGCTTCTAGTGCTCAGAAAAGAGGGTACTTGGTGATGATTCTAGACCTCTCTCATCTAAGCACTTTTCTGAAGGCGCTTTCCTTTCAGATGTTCTCCCTTCAGACTCTGTTTCCACTCTTGCTCCTTTTCTGGTGCCTCTGGATCTCAAGGATGCTTATCTCCATATTCCGATCGATCCTCTTTTCAGGAAGTTTTTGTTTTTCTCTGTTGCTTCCTGGCATTTTCAGTTCTGTACTTTGCTCGTTGGCCTTTCTACTGCCCCAAGGGTGTTCACCACATGCCTTGCTCTTGTGAATGCTTTTTGCAGGATTCCAGGGTTCCAAATATTTCCTTACTTGGATGCCCTGCTGATTCAGGCATCCTCTCTGGAGATCCTTTTACAAAATCTTCATTTTGCAATTTCTTTTCTTCAGAGCATGGGGTTCATGATAAACTTCAAAAAGTCTTCTCTGACTCCTTCTCAGGATCATGTCTTTCTGGGTTGCAGGATTCAGACAGTGGCAATGCTGGCATCCCTCCTTCCTCCAAAGACCTTAAGTCTCATTTCTTACTTTCAGAATCTTCTTCCCCTGGCCTTCATTATAGCCAGTGAGTTTCTGAGGGCTCTGGGTTTCATGGCTTCCACCACTCCAATGCTCTCTCTGGCCAAACTACACATGAGAAAGTTCCAGTGGTTTCTGAATTTGGTGTGGCTTCAAGATGCGCATCCCCTAGACTTTACAGTTCCTTTTCTTCTTTGTCTCAAGAAGGAACTTTGGTGGATTCAGCAGTTGTCTCTGAATCCAGGGCTCCCTTTTAATCCCCCTCTTCCCTCCCAGGATCTGTTTACAGAAGCTTCAGATGTGGGATGGGGAGCAACTTTTGGCTTCCTGAAGATACAGGGAGTGTGGTCACTTTGTCAGCAGGAGTACATCAGTATCAAAGAGATGATGCTGGCTCTACAGGCCTTTCATCTTTGTTTTCTCTCCGGGTTCTTTCAAGATATTCACAGACAATACCACAGTTATGTGGTATATCAACAAACATGGGGGAACAAGTTCTTACCTTCTTTGCTGGTTGGCATTTCTCATATGGGATCTGGCTGTTAAGTATCAAGTGACTCTTCTGGCAGTTTATATCCCTTCAGAACATTGTGGCAGACACACTGAGCAGGTCCTTTACTCATTCCTATGAATGGATGCTTCACAGGGGATGTGTTTATGGCCATTGTTCACTAGTGGGGTACTCCTCAAGTAGATCTCTTTGCCTTCCCTCTGAACAGAGTCCCAGGTCATCTGGTGTGGAAGGTGGACGCCCTCTCATTTTCTTGGAAGGGGATGTTCCTTTATGCATTCTGTCCCATTCCTCTCATTCCAAAAGACCTGTTCAAGATTCAACAGGATGCTCCTAAAATCTTGTTGGTGACTCCCTTTTGGGCGCAACAGCACTGATTCAATCTACTTGTGCATCTAGCCAAGGGCAGTCATCACAAGTTAACTCACGGGGTCGATTTACTCACACAAGACAAGGGATTTCTCATCCAAATCACCTGTCCATGCTTCAGCTGACACTGTGGTTGAGGGTTTTGATTGCTCATAGACACCTTTTTTCTGAGGACGTGCTGCAGGTCCTGCAAGAGGCCAGGAAACCTACTACTAGGAAATCCTACTTATCTAAATGGAAGAGGTTTTCTATTTGGTGTCTGTCTTATAACCTGGAAGCACTTAGGATGTTCCTTTGGTTCTCTCTTATTTGTGTGAGTTGCTCAATGCTGGCTTGATTTATTCTTTTGTTAAGGCCCACTTATCAGCTTTTTCTGCTTGTCTGCCTTTAACTCCTCCTTTAGCTTCTAGATTTGAGGCTAAGCAGTTTCTTAAAGGTGTCGTTAATATTAGACCTCCCAGGAAACCTGTTCCTCCTGCCTGGGATCTTAATTTTTTTCTGGAGAAATTTCCTCGGGCTCTTTTTGAGCCAGCTTCCTTGCAACATCGTTCGTGGAAGACAGCTCTTTTGTTAGCTCGCATTTCTGCCAGACAGTTGTTTGAGTTACAAGCCTTTATGGCTTGTCTGCTTTTTTTGATATTCCATGAGGACAGGTGTCCTTGCGTACTATATCCTTCTGTTATGTCTAAGGTGGTTAATGAGTTGTCACTTAATCAGTCTATTATTTTGCCTCCTTTTTTCTCCTGTCTGCAGTCTGACACTGAGGGGGACTGCATACTTTGGACGTGTATAGACAGCTCAGATTTTATTTGGATAAGACGAAAACTATCAGGAAATCCAATCAGTTGTTTGTTTCATTTCATCCTAGGTAGATTTCAAAGGCTATTTCTTTTTGTTACACTTTTCTTGGCAAGAGCCTTCCTTCTTCTGTAAAGGCTCATTCCGCTAGACCTGTGACTTCTTTTGGTGCTTTTTTCAAGGGCTTAGACACTAATTCTGCCCTTGAAGCAGCTACCTGGACTTTTGTGCATACTTTTACCAAACACTACAAGTTGAATGGCATCTGGGTTTGCTAATGCCATTCTTTATGGCTTTTTAGAGGGCTCTTCTGCTGCTTCCTCCTCCGAAGTTTCTTGTTGAGCTGTGGCACTCTCCCTAATGTAACGAATACTGGAGCAGTGAAATAGAAGTACATAGTACAGTTGTGTAAAATCTTACAATAACAGTAGATGTCCTTCTCTTCTCTGTAGCAGCATTCACTCCCTCCTGCCTCCCTCTGTTCCATTGGTCTTCTGAATCTACTGGTTACCTCTTTTTTTCATGGATTGGTGTTCCTACTGGGGCTCTCCTTTCTGTGGCTGGTATGTCCGGACGTCACCTTTATGTCCTGCGTTACAAAGAGTATACATGTGATGTACAGTGTACCTTAAAGCAACCTAAGGCTTTGGTATACTGTCCAGACATCAGGCCTCCCTGGCAGGTGATCCCTAATGTAATGAATACTGCAACAGTGAAGAGAAGGACATCTTCTGTTATGGTAAGATTTTACACAACTGTACTTTATCAGTTGTTTTTTTCTGTCAGTTTTAAAGTAGTGCAGACCGAGTGCTCTGTTTAAAAGTTCGTTACTGTCTTCAGACAGTTTATTAAAATGCAACACTCCTAGCTTTAAAATAACTTTCCTGAAGAGGAAAGTAATAAAGCATCAGTTAATGTATGAAAATAGAAGTGTTTTCTCCCAAGGGAACTTACCTTCCCACTAAAGGAAAGCACAAGCTGACTGAAGATCCTCAAAGGAGTGCAGCCTTTGGTGACAGTGAAGCTCTGAAGAGCTTTGTGTCCAAACTTGTTTTTTATTCAGCTCATCTCTAGCTGCGTCACAGTTTGGTGGCGTGGAAGGTACCCCAAAGCTTTGTAAGCTGGCCAGCTGTTGTATCCATGGCAGGATATGACCCATATAGCTAAGACTACTACTGTAGCAGTGACCTCTTTGAAGAACATCAAATCTTATACTGTTTTTTAAAGAAATTTTTCATTAACTTACATATTTATAGTATATACACAAAAAAGAAATTCAACATCATATACTGTTGTACAGTATTAGGAATACATAGACTCATCAAGGTAGTCTTAAACAGTTAACAGATTAAGAGCTATCCCAGCCACTAAAAGTCTTAGTATAATTTATAGATCTTATTCTGATCACTATATTTTCAGTTTTAC
The DNA here is from genome assembly GCF_019279795.1 of Protopterus annectens. Taxonomy (NCBI): domain Eukaryota; kingdom Metazoa; phylum Chordata; order Ceratodontiformes; family Protopteridae; genus Protopterus; species Protopterus annectens. The sequence goes on along the minus strand of NC_056727.1, from coordinate 828,502,913 downwards.
AAAGTATTGCTGTTAAATTTAAAAATTTATGTAATGTAGGGACTGAGTTTGATTTCCAGTTTTTTGTAATAACTTTTGTAGCAACTGACAAAAGACTCCAAAATATTTTTTGTTTGGCTTTTACAGATACATAATGTAGAATATTCATTAGTATTATTAATTAGTTAAGGAATAATTATCAGGCCATAACCACTTAAAACATACTTATCTCTTCCCAATATACATTTAATTTTTTACAATCCATAAACATGCGTGTCCAGTCAGTTTTTACATCTTTACTATATCTCCAACAAACTAAAGAAGTCGTTTTACTAAACTTAGAGATTTTATAGGGAGTCGCAAACATTCTGTGGATATATTTCTGCATAAAAACTTTCCAGTGTAAGCTTGAAGTTTGACTAACTGATTTAAGTAACAAGGTTTTATTCTTATGGTCTATCATGTCACTCAATTCACTACTGACTAAAAAGTTCCAGAATTTTGCATCAACATTATTATTTGTAATTAGCTTGTATAACTTGGGCAAACTGTCTTTGTATGTCAGATTACCTTTGATGATAGCACTAATATTCACATAATGGAGGAATAGTGTTCTGTTCCTCTTCACTCATATTATCTACAAATTCATTTAATTTCTTACTGATGGACAATATTAACTGGTTAACAGATTCATCCAACTTATAATTTTCATTAAATATTTTGGCGACTTAGCTTTTCCTTTTTCAAAGCAATCAGGGTCTAATACTAAGCTATTCCTTTTAGTAAACTGTTTTCAACATTGGTTTGAGTTTCCATAAATGTAGAGGTGTATGTAATGGGAAAGCATAAAATATTTCTATTTTGATATTAATGGAGTTTTAAAAACGTATTTAACTATTTTAAGAATTGATTTTATATGTACAGAGTTTAAACATTGAAATTAATTTAATTCTAAGGTAAATTGTATTAAGCAGATGAAAGGATTATTACATATTTCTAATTTATCATATTTGATAAAGTTATAAGAATTTAATACATTCTGCTCCTGAATGGATTTCCATTGACTAGCGTATATTGAGTCAATCCAGAGTAGAATAGAGTTAAAATTTGCAGCAATAGAATAAGATTCTACATCTGGGGAGCTAATACCACTATACTCCCATAATGCTATATGATTTCTGTAAGCATTTCTCTGCTTTTTAGGATACTATAAGAATGAGGTTAACCTTTTTTACGTTTTCTTTAAAAGTTTTTTGTCAGATATTAAAAAAGCGATTGATTGCTCGCTCTCTCTCTCTCTCTATATATATATATATATATATATATGTGTGTGTGTGTGCGTGTGTGTGTGTATACACAATATAATCATTTTAATAAGTACTAACCTATCCTCAAAAGTAAAAAAAAATCTCCCATTCCATTTTAATAAGAAGTAACTCTTCTTCAATTATTTTTTTCAAAATTATTATTAATACTCTTGCATCTTGATTTTTATTCCTAAATATTTAGTTATTTTCCTTCCCAATTATATTTATCTTTAAACTTACTGGGCTGGATTTATGAAAGCTTGCACGCAGTGCAAGAAGAGTGTAGGAGCTCATGGAGGCAATATGTCTGCCGTGCGATCCAGGTACAGCCAGAGGGGCGTGCACGAGAGCTGCTAAAGCTACCCTTGCACGGACAGCATCATGGTATGCAAATTACCTAATTTGCTGCTGAAAGCTATGCAAATGAGGTAAATTTGCAATCCAGGAAACACTAACCTGTCCGTGGAAGATTAGTGTTATCTGCAGAAATGTACTCCGTTTGTAACAGAGTACCGTTCTGCAAATAGCTAAACGGAGCTATGACAGCTCCAAATAAAGGATGCATACAGTTGAGGAAGCATGCCAATGGCCAAATATAAGGTCATTGGCATTTATAAATGTTTAAAATTATTAAAAATCTAACCCCCCGATCTCCGATGTTTAAGCGTAGGGCAGCACCGCGCAAACGTGCAGCGCTTTAAAAAAACAAGAAAATAATTTAAAAATAGCCATTTTCACTAAAAAGCTTATCCTGCCATGCAGGTGAATGGCAGGCTGAAGACAACATGGCCACTGAGTAGTGGTTGCTAAGGGGGGGGGGGGGGGCTCAGTGTGAGAGATGTAACCATGCATTAGTAGGCAATCCTATGCAAATGAGGATAAGGATAGTGAATCCTAATTTTCCCCACCATGTGAGCAATGTGCCAAGAGTGTAGGTGTAGGTGAGTAGAATATAGGTAACATCATGAGGGGGTGTGTCAGAAAGGTTGTAAGCTTATTGGTGCACAGTGTCTTGTGTTTGCCCTGAGTTGCTCAGGATTACAACAGCGTGTCTACAGTTGTCCTTTTTGAAAACCAGAAACCAAAGGTGTACGCCGTGAATATATCTGAAATTCCTTGCAAATGTGCACACAGCGTATGCGCGCGTGTGCGTGGCGCTGCCCTGGGCGGAAACAGAAAGGGAAAAGGAAGGAAAAGAAGTAGTAGGAAGTTAACCAAGGAGAACTAGCAGAGCTGTCAGGTGAAATATATCAGAATCAGCCAATTACACAGGTAGCAGACTAGCCAGGCCCAGCCCAGCACTTTAAACTCTGCAAACAGCATTCTTCCCTGTTAATTCCAAATAACTCTGCAACACTGCAGTATACAAAGAGGGAAAGCTTAAAAACTTTAAAGTCAGACAAAATGTTAGGGGCTGCTCTTGCTATCATAAACCAACATGTGCAAGGTGCTGAGGGTGGTGATGTTTTGAATGCTGCTGAGCAACCCACAGTGAGGAGACAGAAAAGAGGGTACAGACCCAGGGTAACCTGCCAGGGGCTACATGAGCTGGAGATAGTGGAGCGCTATAGGGTCGACAGAGACCTCCTGCAGCAAATTGTTTAGCTGTGCCGGCCACGTCTCACACACAGAACCAACAGAGGGGAACCATCCCAGTGGATACCAAGGTATGTGTTGGCCTATGAATACTAGCTACAGGTACCTTCCAGAGACCAACTGGTGATATGATGGGGATTTCACAGGCATCAGCATCCAGGGTACTGCACTAGTTCCTGGATGCCATGTCAGCACATGTCGGTGAGCACATATATTTCCCCAATTCCTGTGAGGCATTAGCCAGCAATATGCGTCTTTTCCACCAAATAGCAGAATACCCTGAGGTAGTGGGTGCAATAGACTGCACGCGCATACATATCAAAGCACCACCCAGTGAGTGGGGTAGGCTCTACATCAACCACAAGGGCTTCCCATCAACTGCCAGGTCGTGTGCGATGCCCAGGGCATAATAATTAATGTGTGTGCTGGCTGCCCTGGAAGTTATCACGATTCACACATCTGGCATCTGACGCAGCTGTACCAGAGATTTGCCAATGGGGGACATCCCTGATGGTCACCTAGTGGGGGATGCTGGATACGCACTGGAGCCGTGGCTGATGACACCCATCAGAAATGCACACACACCCGAACAAGAACTCCATAATGAGGCACACGCACAAACAAGAAACATAAGTGAGCGTGTGTTTGGGATGCTCAAGTCACGGTTCCGGTGCCTGGACACATCTGGTGGAGCCTTGCAGTATTTACCAACTACATGTACCCAAATTGTCATGGTATGTGCCATGTCACACAATATGATCCTGCAGAAACAGCTGCAGCAGGAACAACATGGGGCAAGGCCAAACAGCCCCCCACCATTGCCAAGGCCTGCACAGGCACAGCGTGACTCGGAGGAGGAACAACCTGAGCCTGCCCCAGTAGGCAGAAGGAGGCGTGCCCAGTATGCCTTGGCAAAGAGGCAACGCATAGCACATACACTGACTCAATAGGAACCCTGGAAATTACACCTCTCTCTGACTCGCACATACAGTAAAAGGGATGCCTAACTTGACACTACCTGTTTTCAAACATGTATAGGGAGTGTAATATGTGCATCCGACATAGGCAGCCCTGCAGCACCACCTGAGGCATGAGTCCCTATTTTAAGCAATATAAAGCACTGCTAAGCAAATTTTACCAGTATTGAGCATATTTTAATACAATTGCGCGTAGCAATGAACCCTGCTAACCAGCGCATCTGGCAACGCTGGGCAAAGTCGGTTAAACACGCTCACACCTGCTTTACTGTGCCTTAACCAGTCAGGTCTCCCCAGCAGTTAAATAAAAAGCAGTGACAGGGCTCAAACTCAGGATACTGTGCACTGTAGTCACAGTACTGAACCACTAAGCCATTACAGCATTTCACTGGCACAGACACAACTTAAGTCACTCACACATACCAGTTGGGGGGGGGTCACATACCTAACAGTCACAGCCAGCAGGACAATTGTAGACAAACGCAAACACAAACAAATGCTGTATCCTGCCCTCTAAAGAGGCTTATGAGTAACCTCCCCCCAGGCCTATGCAGACAGATAACAGCAGGCCAGGCAGTGTGATGTGGGTTGGGTAGGCTATGAAGTCACAAACTAATATGCGTGTAATTGGAAGCTAAGGTCTGTAGTACAGTGGTATGCCTCAAGCCAGTACGATAGGCAACAGTACAGACTGAAATGGAGTACCTGACGTAGCAGTGCAGGCCTAGCAAATGTGTATAAGTGTCAGGTGTACCCGTCATCCTATGTACACCCACAATAACAATCAGGTGTGCCCCCCCGGGTAGAAATGTACAAATAATAGCTGTCCCCCCTGTATGTAGAAATGTTGATAAGTATATGCAAATTGACTCGTTGAAGCCCTGCAGGCACAGCATGCTTCCTGTCGATGTACAACACAAAGGTGAACCCTGAAGTAAAAACCAACTTGATTTTTCACACACATATAGTATATATGCCCATAGTGGGCATGCTCACACACTTAAACAAATTCAGCAAATTTCAGTCAACATACTGAAAGGTCATACTGGGCATGCTCACACACTTAGCCATGTCTCAGTACAGCAGTGGGCCACACATATCTGGCAGTTGCAGTGCTTACTCCAGACACTTGTCACTATTCACCAATCCTGCCTTGCGCATACAGTTACATGAAAACAGACCCATATAATATATTGGACCCCTGTCATAATCAAACTATGTACTACAAGTACTTAAGTTGTTCAGTGAAAGTGAAAATGCAAAGAAGATGAATAAATCTCCGATCAGTATCATCAGGAAACAATGAGCACTCCTAACATTATCCAAGCCATGTTCTGGCAAAAATATTGCCAAAGAGTCCATAGAGAACCATGAAGCTTTCTTTCACTATGTCATAAATATCAATGTAAACTCATATATGTTCTGAGTCAGTGCAGAAGTGTAAGTGAATACATGTACATGACTGACATTGCCAAATCTTGTCAGACAGGTTCATACATATTCACCCCCCTCTCACTGACAAAAGGGCCCATTACCATACCCGGAGATTGTGAAAACCCAGAAATTACATATACAATGTAAACAGCTCTATCCAAACCTAAAAACACAGCGTCTATGGGATGACATGGTTTCCCTGGCTGTGTCATATGTGAACTCCAAAACAAACCGACCCTGCACCTAAACAGTCTTTTGAGACTCACCCTCTGTACAGGATATGAAACTGTTGAATGGGTTACAGCAACGTTTGGCACACTCCACAAGTGTCGGTGCACAACAGACCATGGGAACTATAGTCTTATAAGCCTGATCTGCAAGGCCATGGAGTCCATCATTATGGAACTCATAAACAGAGCTATTGGGAGCCTACAAACATCCAACCCTACCCATTGTGGTTTGGTCAGGGTCAGATCATGGTTCCTAAACCTGCTAGACAGTTTTCAAGGCAGTCACCCAGGACATACATCAATGAAATGTACTCCACACGGCCTACATAGACCTTGAAAAGCCATTCTCCAACATCCCACACATATGTCGTATCCACAAAATCAACAACCTGTGCATAAACACGTATATCATCTGATGGATTGCCAACTGGGGCACAGATAGACCCCACAAGGTAAGAATTGTGGTCTCCTGTTCAAGCTGGTAACAACTGCTGTCCCCCATGGCTCAGTCCTGGGACCTCTCCTGTCTGGTGTATACTTTTCAGAAATACAGACAAACACACGAGCGCTATGTTTAGCAAAGTTTGTGGATGACTGCAAAAAGGTTGTCATAATCGATGTTTGGGACAACAGAGACATCCTTAAAAAGGGTCTCAGTCAGACAGTTGTGGTGTCAAAATTATGGCCTTGAGCTACAGTCATACAAATGCCACATAGGTGCCAACACCCTAAATATGGAGGTAATAATAAGGGATCTATGGACACATGTGGATAGTCATCTCTACTTCCAGAAACACATTCACAAAGTGGTTAGAAAATCATGCTATGTGTTTCCACAAATTGCCAAGGTCTTTGCATGTAGGTCAAAGGAGGTTCCCTCTACTCATCAGTGATCAGACACATCAGAGAGTATCACGGCACACTTGTGATGAATCTGGCTAGGCACCTTCAGCAGCCTGAAAGACCACTGAAGTACTTCAACAAGAGGATTACTGGCCTCAAACAGTTGCCCTATGGAACAAGACTGAATTTAACTCAATCTGTACTCTGTTGCATACTGTCTACTCAGGTGATCTCTGCCCAACAGACAGGTCCATGTCCAATGCAGAACTGATGTGCATGCGCTATCTGAAGTAAACCCAAGCTCACTGTGCCACATGCTCTAGGGATATCATCATCAAAACAATAAATAGAACATGTTGGAGGGATATATCACTAACTCACAGACTTCCCCTGCTTTGGAACAGGCTCCCAACCTACATTACGCTGAGTCTCTAACTGACACTCTTCCAGAGGGGCCTTGATAGGTGTATGTGAAACTGAACTGTCACACCATGGATCACTTCATCAGCTCTACTACACAGAGGCCTAGGGAATTAACCCCATGTGTGGTTATAGCTGCACACTCTGGCCATACTATTATATGCCGTCAGGCAGATAGCCTATTACCTACCTATGTAACTATATATATATGTAGGGGGAACACAGTATAATAAGGCAAAGATGGATGGACAGAGATGTGTGTAAGAGGGTGACCATGACAAGGAGCCATCCAGGACTGTCCCACCCAGCACACATCCCAGTGGTACAAAAGACATGAAGTGCACATCTCGCCCACTGTACATAACAGCCACCAGTATCTGTAAGCATTACAGTGTATGTGGTCCATGTGCCTGCTGTACAACATGACTGTACAATGAAGTACACATCTACTATCTGTTGACATGTACCTGTCACATAGATATGTAGTAGACTATCTTCATGAAGGCATATATTAACCTAGGCAAGTTGTACAGCTTTCACCACCCCATTGGGTAGTCTCCCAAGCCCTAGTTCTAATAGTTAGTACCCTAAGCCCCTTTCTAGTGGGGCTGCTGATGTGATGCTTGGCGTGAATTGTCTGTTTCCCATCCATTCATCAAGGTTCCTATTGAAGAATGTCAGCGAGGGGCTCTGCCTGATGTACATTGGGACTTTGTTCCACAGTAAGGCAGGTGTCTGGGATGGTACTCTATCCCACCAGCATGTTGTATTCATTGTTGTGATGAGGTTCATATCCCTGGAGTGTGTAGTGCGACTCAATTTTGTTATCCGTAGATGGAGCATGTTCAACAGTTATGTGTTGGACATGGCTCTGTATGTTAGGCAGAGTGTGCCTCTGAGTAGGTGGTACGTAACGGAGAACAGATTTAGTTTTACCAGTTGTGTTGCATAACACAACTGTTTGAGGCCAGTAATCCTCTTGGTGAGGTACCTCTGTGGTCTCTACAGCTGCTGGATATGCTTAGTTGAGTACATCCAAAATGATGCATTGTACTCAATGATAAGTCTGATGACTTAAGAGTAGAGGGCCACCACTACCTCTTTTGATCCTGATGCAAACCCTTTGTTGATTAGGTGCCACATGGGATTTCCCAACCACTTTGGCAACATGGTTGTCAAAGGAAAGATGACTATCTACTTGTGTCCCCAGATCCCTTATTACCTTGTCAGTTTAAAGGGGGGGTAACACCTATGTGGTAGTTTGTGGGTACTTTGTCTTCACCAAAGGGGATTACTATGCATTCTTCCACATTGAGGCCATGATTCTGACACCATACATCTGCCTCATAGAGTCCCTTCTGGAGAATATTTGTGTCATCCGGGGAATCTGTTATGGCAAACACTTTACAGTTCCCAGCAAACTTAGTCAACCACAACCCTCCTGTGTTGGCATATACTTTTGAGAAGTCTTTACCAAACAGGAGGGACCCCAGGACTGAACCCTGGGGGACACCAGTTGTTACCGGTGTAGAGTCTGACATGTAGCCAGCAACTCTTAATTTGTGGGATCTATCTGTGAGCCAGTTTGCATTCCATCTTGTGATGTATGGATTCATGCCCAAGTTGGTGAATTCATCTATGATACCTGACTGGGGAATGGTGTCAAAGGCCTTAGCGAGGTGTAGGTAGGCTGTGTAGAACTCATTTCAGTCATCTGTAGCCTGGGTAACTGTCTCAAAGAAATCCACCCAGTTCAGGAGGTGTGATCTGCATTCGATGAAGCCAAAGTGGGTGTGCTCAACTATGTGAAGGTTCCCAATGTCTTTATTGTTGACTTCCATTATGATTGGCTCCATTGCATTGCAGATCAGACTCGTCAGGTTCATAGAGTGTGAATTCCAAGGGTATTTTGTGGCCCCACCCCTGTGGAGTGGAAAGAACGTTGCTGTGCAACATTCTATGGGTACATATTCTGTAGAGAGCATGTAGAGAGAGATGTAAGTATCCTTGATGAATATGGATACATCCCCACCCTATGTGCTATGATCCAGGTTCTGATGCTGGAAGGTATGGAATGAGTAGTATCCTGGTAGTGCTGGTGTGCTCTCTGGAGCCTTGAACTAGGTTTCTGTTACTACACAGATATCAGTATTCCCCATACTGAGAAGTGCCTCGAGTGTGTGCATCTGGAGGCTGAAACATCTGGCAGTGAGTAGCATTTAGCTCACTTTGTGGTTATTTGTGTTGGTTACGGGGTTTGGTTTGTCCTGAGTAACCAGTGTTCCACACCTGAAGTCAACGCCTCATTGTTCCGATCTGACCATAAGCTAATTACTCTACATATCCACATTCTGCCCCCACCCCCCATTAAGGAAACCATGTTAAAAAATATCTCCAAAGACAACTTCATGATTCATAAGACAGAAGTGGTGAACTTCAGGACACCCATCCAGATGGACAATACAGTTACGACTACTGAATCCTACACAATTGCACTTTATAAGCACTTACATGAGTGCATGGATCGTGCTATCCCAAACAGAACCAAGACACTATCCTCCAAGAAAAGGAAGCCAATCTGGTGGGCCCCTGCCATAAACAAACTGCAAAACAGAAGGAAGAAACTGTTGCAAAAGAGGGTAAAACCCATGAGTGGAGGAGCTCCCTGGTCAGCCTCAGTAAGAAGTTGCGATCCCTGATAAAATCTTCCAAAGCTAGTTACGAAAACAAAATTGCCACTGATTCTAAAGACAACCACAAAGCATTATATAGCTATGTCAAGAATCACAAGGGCAACACTCAGATCTGCTCTGAGTTGCAGCACAATGGCACTAAATATACAGACACAACTGATATTGCCAACATCTTGGCAGATAGGATCAGTGCTAACTTTACCCCCCTCTCACCCATGAAGGAGCCCATCTCTATACCGGAAGAATGCAAAGTCACTGTCATCACGGCTGCACAGGTAAAAACCACTCTCCAAAGCCAGGAACACAGCATCCATGGGACCAGATAACATCCCAGGCTGCGTTCTACACGAACTACAGAACGAACTGGCACCACACCTAAGTACCATGTTCAATCATAGCCTCACCTCTGGCTTTGTGCCTGCTAAATGGCGCACAGCGATGGTTATCCCACTACACAAGGGGGGAGCCACCACAGACCCCGGGAACTAGCGCCCCATTATCCTGACGAACCTGGTCTGCAAGGCCATGGAAAGTATCGTCATGGAACTTATAAACAAAGACATTGGCAATGTCCAAACTCTGGACCACAACCATTTTGGGTTTGTAAAAGGCAGATCATGTCTGCTAAACCTGATAGACTTCTTCGAAGCAGTCACCAAAGCCGTGGACCAGGGTAAGGTGGTTCACACAGCCTATCTAGATCTTGCCAAGGCTTTCGACACCATCCCCCACTCTGGAATTATAGATAAACTCACTAAACTAGGTATAAATCCCTATGTCACAAGATGGGTTGCCAACTGGCTCACTGACAGAACCCACACTGTGAAAGTAGCGGACTCCAAGTCCGACTTCAGACCAGTGGCAAGTGGAGTACCACAGGGTTCAGTCCTGTGTCCTGTCCTGTTTGGTATCTACTTCCCTGAAGTACAGGCTAACACAGAAGATCTTTGGCTAATGAAGTTCCCAGATGACTGCAAACTAGGAGCCATAATCAAAACTACTAACGATGTGGACATCCTACAAAAGGGCCTCACTGAGACAGATTCCTGGTGTCAAAGCCATGGCCACAAGCTCATTGCCAAAAAGTGCATTGTCATCCCCTTTGGTAAAAACTCTGTATCCATGAACTACAACATAGGCGGTAGTATACTTAACACTGAAAGTGTGATAAGAGACCTTGGGACACAGGTGGTCAGCAGACTCTCCTTTGATAATCACATTGCCATAGTAGTCAGGAAATCCTTCTATGTAGCACACCTCATCACAAAAGATTTCTCATGCAGAAAAAAAGAGTTCATTGTTCCCCTCTACTCATCACTCATTAGATCTGTTATAGAGTAGAATGCCCCTTTTGGTATGTACCTCACAAGACATCTACAACAACTCGAAAGCCCGCAGAAATACCTCACAAAGAGGATTAGTGGACTCAAATACATGCCCTACACAGACCGTTTCAAAGCACTCCAGCTTTACTCTGTCGCATATCACCTACTCAGAGGTAATCTCTGCCTAACATACAAAGCTATGTCAAACACAGAGCTGTTGGACATGCTCCACTTAAAGAAATCCCAATCTCTCCGAGCTTCGGCCCCAAAACCCGGACCGAAATACAAAAGGAGGGGGGTGTATCCATTTTCATAAGGGATACCCACACCTCCAGGTTAGTGGCACAGCACGAGGCCTTGGAGACCATACAAGTGCAACTAACAGTCGGCAAAGCTGCTTATCAGATCGTAGCCTGCTACATATCACCTACCTTGTCTCAGGACCCTCACTCACCATTCCTGAGAACACTGGAAAATATAAAGGTCCTACCAAACACCATGATATTAGGGGATTTCAACTACCCAAACATTGACTGGGAGAATTACTCAAGTACATACTCCTTTGCCCAGTGCTTTCTAGAGTTTATAAACTCGAACGCCCTGGAACAGCTGGTCACCATGCCCACTAGAGGTGACAACATACTGGACCTGATCATCACCAACATGGGGGATCAGTGTTCCACACCAGAGGTAAACCCCTCGCTGGTAAGATCAGATCATAAAGTAATCACACTGGACATCCACATCCCGACCCCACCCTCAGTCAAGGAAACCACTGTGAAAAACTTTTCAAAAGCAAACTTCACACTTCTCAAGACCAAAGTGGAAAGTTTCAAAGCCCCCTTGCTACAGGATAATGCTATCCAATCCGCAAAATCCTTTACAAGTGCATTATATGAGCATCTACAGGGATGCATGGATCGAGCCATCCGAGTAAAACCAAGACTCACTCCTCCAAAAAGAGGAAACCAATCTGGTGGTCCTTGGCCATAAATAAGTTATACAACAGAAGGAGGAAACTACTATATGATAGAGCAAAATTCCAAAAAGGAAAGGCATCACTGATCATTATTAGCAAGAAACTACGATCGCTCATAAAATCATCCAAGGCCAGTTTCTAAAGAAAAATTACCAAGGAATCTAAAGATAACCACAAAGCCTTCTTTAGCTATATCAAACATTTAGGTGGCAACTCTCAGATATGCTTTGAGCTACTGCAAAATGGCAAAAAATACACTGAATCAACTGACATTGCCAACATCCTGGCGGACAAGTTTAGTGCAAACTTCACCCCCCCCCCACCCCCAAAAGGGCCTGTGTCCATCCCAGAAGAATGCAGAGCCCCAGACATAATGGACATGCAGGTAAAAACAGTCCTCTCCAAAGCTAAGAACACAGCATCAATGGGACTGGATGGTGTCCCAGGCTGCGTCTTACACGAGCTCCAAAAGGAACTAAACCCTCACCTAAATTCACTGTTCAGACTCAGTCTTACCACAGGCTATGTACCCCAAAGAATGGCGTACAGCAACAGTCATCCCGCTCCACAAAGATGGAGACACAACAGAACCTGGGAACTATCGCCCTATAAGCCTGACCAGCCTGGTCTGCAAAGCTATGGAGCGAATTATCATGGAACTCATAAACAGAGACATTGGGAACCTCCAGACACTGGACCCTACCCAATTCAGCTTTGTTAAAGGCAGATCCTGCCTCCTAAACCTAGTTGACTTCTTTGAAACAGTTACCAAGGCCATAGATGAAGGGAAGGTAGTCCACACAGCCTACCTGGACCTCACTAAGGCCTTCGACACCATTCCCCACTTTGGCATCATAGACAAGCTTACCAGCTTGAACATTAACCCCTATGTCACGAGATGGGTGGCCAACTGGCTCACGGATAGAACACACATGGTCAGAGTTTCGAGTGTCATGTCCGACTCTAAACCTGTCACAAGTGGCATCACACAGGTCTCGGTCCTGGGACCCCTCCTGTTCAGTATATACTTCTTTGAGGTACAGGCAAGCACGGGAGGACTATGGCTGACCAAGTTCGCAGATGACTGCAAACCGGGGGCCATAATCGACTCTCTGGCTGACACAGACATCCTCCAGAAGGGTCTTACAGAGACAGATACCTGGTGTCAAAACCATGGCCTCAAGCTGAATGCCAAAAAATGTATAGTCATCCCCTTTGGAAAAAACAAAGTGCCCACAAATTACTACATAGGTGGTAATCCATTAGGTACGGAAAATGAAATTAGGGACCTGGGGACCCAGGTAGATGGTAGCCTCTCCTTTGATAATCACATTTCCAAAGTGGTTAGATATTCCTTCTATGTAGCCCACCTAATCACGAAGTGTTCACCTCTAGATCAAGAGAGGTCATTGTGCCCCTCTACTCATCACTCATTAGGCCCATAATAGAGTACAGTGCCCCATTTGGTATGTACCTTAATTGGCACATGTGACAGCTGGTAAGACCACAGAAGTACCTCACTAAGAGGATCATGGGCCTCAAAGAGATACCCTATACAGCTCGACTAAAGAAACTCCAACTCTACTTGGTTGCTTACTGCCTGCTTAGAGGTGATCTATGCCTGATGTATAAGGCCATGTCCAACCCGGAATTAATGGACATGCTCCATCTCATGAAAAACAAATCTCTTAGAGCCACACACTCCAGTGAATTAAACCTCAGCAAAGCAATAAACAGGACGTGCTGGAGGGATAGATTCCTGTCCCAGAGACTTCCCTCGCTCTGGAATATAATCCCAGTTGATGTTAGGCAGAGCCCCTCGCAGACTCCCTTCAAGAGGAATCTTGACGAGTGGATGGGAAATTGTAAATTTACCCCTGGGATCATGTCAGTGGCCCTGCTAGACAGAGGCCCATGAAACTAATTTAAAAGGGAGGTGAAAGCCAACACACTCTGGCTAGGCTTATAAGTGCCCATGGGCAAATAACCTAGTACCTACCTATGAACCTACATGCTGTAGGGACCTAAACCTTGTCACCACAATAAACAGATCATGCCGGAGGGATAGATTCCGGTCCCAGAGACTTCACATACTCCAGAATAAACTACCTATCTATATCAAACAAAGCTCCTCATTAGCACTCTTCAAGAAAAATCTTGATGATTGGATGGGAAATAGGAAATTCACCCCGGGGATCACTTCTGTGTCTCTGCTCGACAGTGGCACAGGAAAATAAATTTCTTGGGTGGCAAAAGCCAGGATACTTTTTTGGCTGGGCTTGTATAGGCCCCAGGGCTGATAGCCTAGTACCTACCTATGAACCTTTAAGCCTTGTCTAAAAAAGATAATATGGGGACAGCAAGAGCCTTGGCCAGTATTCAGAAGCATAGTCAGGTGCAAACCAACTGTAGCGAAGTAACAAGGCTTGTCTATCATGTCATCACAGGCAGACAGAGACTGGATCCCCTTTGAATGACACCAGAAGCTCAGCCAATTGTTTAAGTTTATCATCTTTCTGTTATATTGCAGTATCATTTAGGTGAAGGTAAGATGCTACTCAAGGTTTGACCCTGTGTGTGCCAGCATGTGGTGCATCAATCCATATATGATGTGGTCATGGCCTGTGCATACAATACACTCACAGTACACCTAGTATGATAAGCCTGCTGAGGTTAGCAAATGTGAAAAAACCCTTTGTGCAGAATGTCATCATATAATGTCTGTATTGCACCCTGTAACTCCATATTGCTTGCTGAAGTGTAAAGATGTACTTAGTTTGGATTAAGAACACCGCACTTGCCAACTGTGTGTGTGTGTGTGTGTGTGTGTGTGTGTGTGTGTGTGTGTGTGTGTGTGTGTGTGTGTGTGTGTGTGTGTGTGTGTGTGTGTGTCTCCCTGGGGAGAGCGTAACCTTTTTGGAGACTACTCACACCCCTTAAAAGTGGTATACTCATCTTTGTCAAGTCTCATGATGTCACCATCCTACAAATATACCTGTGGAAAGGTAAAATCCCAGTAGTGTGTGTAGCGCGTTGTGTAAAAGTGTAATGCTGTAGTATCATAATGTAGTTAGGTAGGGGTTTGAATCCTGCACTTGCCAACTGTGTGTGTGTAAGTGTGTGCATCTCCCTGGGGAGGAGCACCCTTTTTGGAGACTGCTCACACACCTTAAAAGTGGCATGCTCATCTTTGTCAAGTCTGATGATGTCACCATCCTACAAATATACCTGTGGAAAGGTGAAATCCCAGTAATGTGTATAGCGCGTCATGTAAATGTGTACCGCTGTAGTATCATAATGTAGTTAGGTAGGGGTTTGAATCCTGCACTTGCCAACTGTGAGTGTGTGTGTCTCCCTGGGGAGGAGCAACTTTTTTGGAGACTACTCACACCCCTTAAAAGTCTTTGTCAAGTCTGATGATGTCACCAACCTGCATCGGGTAAATGCACACTGCTGTAGTATCATAATGTAGTCAGGAAAGAGTTTGAATCTCGCACTTGCTGACTGTGTGTGTGCGTGCGTGCGTCTGTGCTCCAGGTGTGTGACACCGTTGGCCAATGTGGAGTGGGTTTTGATTTTTCTAGTGTATGACATATCACAATGACAACTGTATGTGTATTACACATGTAAGGTAGCTGTGGGGCAAATTCATGTACATACATGTGACCTCAAGTATTTCATAGGTGGGTACTCTGCTTTCTCCATGAATGCATGTGTTATCTTTGCCAGAGCATGCTGGCGCTCTCCAGACCTTAGGTCACTTCTGTATGCTTGTGACAAGCTTAGCCACTGCAGTGATCCCTGGGCTACATCTTCCGTTTCACTTCCACTCATCACGGTTTCTGTTGAAGAGTGTGAGTGAGGGTTTATGCTTGAGGTATATTTGAAACCTGTTCCAAAACAAGCAAAGTCTGGCAAAGATGACTAGTCATTATAGGTGTGCAACAACCTCTGTGGATCTGCATGCAAACCTTTTATTGCTTATGTGCTCCACAGAGGGATTTCCAAAACCCTTTGGTAATGTGATTATCAAAGGAGAGATGACTTAACACATGGCTCTATGTATACATTAGTACCTGTTCCACATTTTGGGGGCTACTACCTATGTGGTACTCTGGGGACACTTTGTTTTCTAAAAGTGGATAACTATACTTTCTTAGGCTTATAGCTTTACAGCATGAGTTTGACACCAGGTATCTGTCTGTATGATACCCTTTTGGAGGATGTGGGTGTCATCTGGAGAATAAAGTGTAGCCCACAGTATGCACTGTCATCAGACGTGGGCAGACATATCCCTACTGTGTTTGCTTGTACCTAAGAATGCTATATGCCAAACAGTAGTGGTCCCAGGACTGAGTGCAGGTGAATACCACTTGTTACTGGTATAGAATAGTACATGGAGCCTGCAAATGTTACTGTGTGTCCTACATCTGTACATCAGTTTTCAAGCCATCATCTAACTATCGATTATGGTCAGTCTGTTGAGGTTATGTATAGTACCAGTATGTGGGATGGGTATGAATTGCTGGTGAGCTATAGCATGGCTGTGTTGACCTCCCCTCCCTCACCTATAACCTTGTTGACTGGCTTGAAGTCTACTAGGTGTAGGAGCCATGATCTGACCTTTAGAGAACCTAAGTGGGTATGGTGCAGTGTTTGCAGGTTCATAATGTCTCTGTTAATGAGTTCCATATTGCTGTGCTCCATAGCCTTCCAGATAACATTGGTCTGGCTTATAGGGTGAGAGTTTCCAGGACCTGTTGTAGTTCTACTCTTAATCAATTTATGTTAACATTTGCACTGGGTGTGACGAGAGTGGACAGGTTTAAGAATAAGTATATTAGAGTGTCAGGCCAGGTTTGAAGGTTAGTAGACCATGCCAGATAGGCAGGATTAAGTTGGTTTGTACATGTGCTGAGAGGGATGCAGAGTATATTGTGAAATAGATGCTAAGGATGAAGCCGCCAGGTAACAGGAAAAGAGGAATGCCTAAGATGAGGTTTATGGCTGTGGTGAGAGAGGACATGAAGGTGGATGGTGTGATAGCGCAAGATGCACAGGTCAGGAAGAAATGATGCACTGTGGCGACCCCTAATGGGAGCATCCAAAAGGAGAAGAAGAAGAAGAAGACGTAGCTCAACCCTTGTGGACTGTGAACACCATTACCGTGTGTCATTCCACAAGTATGTAACCTGTATAGAGGCTGCATCTGGACAGAGCGTTTAGGTGAGTGGTGACTTCATATGTCAGCTTGTGTATGACACGGCCAGGGACACTGTCCAGTACCATTGCCACTGTGGTGTGTAGTTTCTTAAAGAGATGTTTTAACTAGAGTGTCTGTGAATCATCAGGATGTCCTTCAAGAATGCAACTGCAGTCATAACATGTGGGTTGTCCTGCCTCAGGCAGCCCTCGGTCGGCCGGATTCCAAAGTCTGGGTCCGACGACGGCTGATGTCGCATTTCTCTCCGACATCAGAGCGGCTGGAGTACATAAGCATCAGCCGACGCCATTTTCTTCAGTCTTTCTTGCCGCGGTGCCCGAAGCAGAAGCAGTTCGCAAGTGCCGGTCGGTCAGCTCCTGTATTCTACGATACCGAAGTCATCGAAAAAGCTAAGTACCCCGTTGGGGACCTTTTCTTGCCTCAGCCGATGTCAGAAATTACTGAAAAAGTTAACAGTTGTCTTTTTTGTGGTAAACAAATACCTCATAAGGATTTCCACTCTTACTGCCTCCCTTGTCTGGGCCCAGACCACGACGTCTTGGCCTGTGTAGCCTGTGCTCGCTTCAACAAGCGCACTTTCAGGTGCCGGGCGGAGTTCGCAGAAGTTTTTTCGGCGATAAATTTGCCTACACCATGCCGTCGGATCTTCCGTCATCGCAAACACCCAAAAAGCGAAAAGACCGGGACCGACATCCTCGGCCCGTGTCTACCACCGACTCCACGCCAAAACCTAGCGCGAGTGCTCCGGTTCCCTCTGAGACGGTCTCTCCACCGCTCCGAACCGAAGACACCGCATTACCGACGACTCCGATTGCAGACATTACTCCGACGCCAGTTATAGACTTTCCTCCGGATAACGAAACCGAGGAAATGCCCGAGACCATTGCTGTAGACAAGGTCACTCCTGCACGTGGAGCTGCCAGGCCTCCTATGGCCATGTCTATTAAGGCCTACACTAGGGCTAAGGCAGCCAGCAAAACAAAGCATATTACTTCTAAATCCTTACCTCAGCCGACTAAGGAGACACAAATTATGTCCATGGCTGCTGATTTAATTTCCATGATTAGAGGTTCACAGGCCCATCCTGAGAGAGCATCCCAGCCTCCTCCTGATAAAAGGCCCCGGGTTGATCCCTCTGACCCTACTCCTTCAGATGAAGACTCTGAGGGCTCTGTCCACTCTGATAGCCAGGAAGAGCTCTTCCAGACTTATGAGGACTCTGATGCAGAAGATTCCATCCCTTCGGCCTCCCCTCCTGAGGATATTTCTTTTGGGGAAGTTCTGCACACCATGAGGGAACTTTTCAAGTGGCAGGGTCAGGAATATTCTGATTCTAGGAAATGCCTTAGGACTTTCCTTAAGAAGCCTCAGCACAGGCCCTTAGCTATTCCTCCTGTACTTGATGTTCTGGATGATTTGTATTCTGACTCTAGTGCTAGCCCTGATTCTCTTCCTCCTGCTCCAGCCAAGCCAGACAGGTATTACAGGGTCCCAGAAACTCATTCCCATTTATTCAGGGCCCATTCTGCTGATTTGGAAACTATTTCACAGGGGCCTAAAGGAGTTTCGGCCTCCACCTCAAAAAATCCTTTGCCCTCTAACAGGGAAGCAAGGTCATTAGAGAGATGGGGCAAAAAGGTTTACACATCCACTACCTTATCTATGAGAGCTTTAAATTGCCTTTTTCATATGTTTCAATATCAGGATTATCTCTTAGAAGATTTACAAAAAACATTAGCTTCTGCTGATCCTTTAGACAGGAAGACTTTGCAGGAAGCTGTACATAACACTCAGCAAGTAAGCAATCACTTCCTGCAGTGTGGATATGATGCACTGGAAACTTCATGTAGGGCAGCTATGACAGGGGCAGTGATTCGTAGACATGCTTGGTTAAAAGATCAACCTCTACCAGATCATGTAAAAGCAAAACTTCTGGATGCACCTTTGGAAAGAACAAGCTTTTGGTGCAAATGCTAAGGATGTGTTAAAGACCATCGAAGAAAAAGCAAAATCAGTTCAGACTGTGAAAGATTTCCTCCAGGTTCAACCCCCCCAGATTCAGTAGGAATTGGCCTTCAAAAACTGGTCCTTTCCTAATCCAGAAAAGTTTCAAGGGTAAGAACAGGCGTGGCCGAGGAAGAGGCCAATACAGAGGCCCTTACAGGGGACGACAATGGCAGCCAGGAAACCAAACAAGTGACGCAGGGGTTTCACCTGCCCAACAACCACAAACTCAATGACTTTCCTCTACTACCGCCTATCAGGGAACAAATAGAAGCTCCCTTGGGCGGGAAATTATCTCTGTTTGCAGAAAACTGGCACAGACTGACAAAGGACAAATGGATTTTGGACATTATAGACCGAGGGTACAGGTTTCACTTTCATACCTTACCAAGAAAACAAGGCATGCCAAACCTACCACAAAATCAAAGGGCAGAGGCTATCAAGCAAATCACTCTGCTGACTCGAATGAAAGCAATAGAAAGAGTTCCACAACAAGAACAAGAACAGGGGTTTTACTCAAGACTGTTCCTTGTTCCAAGAAAAGAATCTCAATGGAGACCAATACTGGACTTGTCCGCATTAAACACCTTTCTCATAGTACCAAAGTTCAAAATGCTGACTCTACAGCAACTCCTTCCCATGCTGGGCAAGGAGTCGTGGCTGATCACTCTGGACCTCAAGGAGGCATACCTGCATGTCCCTATCAGACACAGCTGCAGAAGATACCTCAGATTTCTTGCAGGGCCAGAGCATTATCAATTCTCAGCATTGCCATTTGGCTTATCTACTGCACCCAGAGTATTTACAAAATGCCTGGCTTCAATAATTGCTCATTGCAGGCTCCAGGGTATACAAATTTACCCGTACCTGGACGACTGCCTCATACAAGCGGACGACAAATTGATGTTGACAAAAAACCTGGATTATGTCATACGATTACTTAAGCTCTGGGATACACAGTCAACTTCCAAAAGTCAAGACTGCAGCCATCCCAGCAAATAATCTTCTTAGGAGCCAAACTAGACACAGCCTCTCAGATGGCTTACCTGACAGAAGACAAGCAAGAGAAGTTAACTCATTACTTCAAAGGTTTAGCAAAACTCACCCAGATGACTGCAAGGAGATTCCTACAGGCCCTGGGTTACATGGCATCCTGGATTCTACTGGTTCCATTAGCAAAACTACACATGAGAAAGCTTCAATGGTACCTAAAAAGCATTTGGTCTCAACACAGCAACAACTTGGAGACAATCATACCACTCATTCCATGCCTACAAAAGGAATTCCTATGGTGGGCCTCGGTGAGCCAGGAAAACACAGGTATGTCATTCAAAAAACCACAGATAACACAGACGCCTCAGACCTTGGATGGGGGGGCGCACATGGAAGGCAGGTGTATACAAGGACAATGGTCTCCAAAGGAAACACATCTGCATATAAACCAAAAGGAAATGCTGGCAGTAATGCATGCCATCGAGGCTTTTCAACACCAACTCCAGCAAGGCCATTTAATGATACGGACAGACAACACCACTGTGATGTGGTACATAAACAAGCAGGGGGGCACCCACTCTTACCCCCTTTGCAGACTGACAATGCAGCTTTGGGAGAAATCACTGAGCCTAAACATCCAGTTATAATCCCAGTTTGTTCCAGGAAAAGACAATGTGTTGGCGGACAGCCTAAGCAGGAATTTCACAGATCCACACGAGTGGAGGTTACATCCGAAGGCCTTCAGACAACTCACTTCGACATGGGGCAAGCCAGAAGTGGACCTATTTGCCTCTCACCTCAACCATCTTCTACCAAAATTTTGCACAAGGACATACCATCCAAAAGCTTGGAAAATAGATGCCCTCTCATTCAACTGGAACTCCCTAGCAATCTATGCATTCCCACCTCTGCCACTGATGACCTCAGTATTACTAAAGATCAAAGCAGAGAAGCCCAAGGGAATCATAATAGCTCCGGATTGGCCAAGACAACACTGGTGCCCACTACTACGGAGCATATGTCACACCAGGAGGTGGGCCCTCCCTCAGTGGCCTCTACTTTTGACTCAACACAATTTCGAGACACTGCATCCAAACCTTCAGACACTGCAGCTAACAGCTTGGGAGATCCCATAAATAACTTCAGCTTATCTCTTTCTAAGGAAGTTCAGCGGATACTAACAGAGGCTCGAAGACCATCCACCAGAAAGGTTTACTTAGCAAAGTGGAAAAGATACAGCAATTGGAATACCAGCAAGGGACATGATGCTTCATTGCTGAACATCCCACTTATCTTGGAATATTTGGCAGATATGTTAAAGAACGGCCTCTCATATTCTTCCATAAAGATACATGCATCTGCTATTTCAGCTAGATACAACACTGATCCTCCTGTTTTCTCTCACCCCTTACTAAGACAATTCCTCAGGGAATCAAGAACATTAAGCCACCAAGAAAGGCCCCAGTGCCAGCCTGGGACCTCAATTTTGTCTTAGAAAAACTGACTCTACCTCCTTTTGAGCCAGCAGCTTCAGTTGACTTGCAATTTCTCTCATGGAAGACAGCTTTCCTGTTGGCAATTACCTCAGCAAGAAGTGTTTCGGAGCTACAGGCCCTAATGGCAATACCACCCTTTATTATTTTTCACAGAGACAGGGTTTCATTAAGGACCAACCCTACCTTTATGCCAAAGGTGGTATCTAGGGTTTCTCTAAATCAAGCCATTCATCTGCCTGCTTTCTTCCCCAATCCTGAGAATAAGGTGGAAAGACTTTTGCATACCTTGCACATTCACAGACAACTTCCATACTACCTGGACAGAACCAAGGCCAGTAGGAAGTCTGAACAACTTTTGTAGCTTACGCCCTGCAGTCCAAGGAAAAGCAATTTCAAAACAGACTATTTCTAAATGGATTGGACATTGCATCAGATTCTGTTATTCCTTTCATGGAAAGACCGTTCCAGCCAATGTCAGACCACATTCCACCAGAGCTACAGCCACCTCTACAGCATTTTTAAGAGGGGTGCCTACCAAGGACATTCTAGAAGCTGCTACATGGAGCTCCGTGCATACATTCTCCAAACACTACAATCTCCTCTATATTCCAGATCCAGAGCAGGCTTTGCTTGGCAGTCCTGCAGGGTTTGATTGCCACACCATCTCTTTCCTAGTGCATACCTCCTCCCCCAGCTAAGCTATGGTATTCTACCCACATGTTATGACTGCAGTTGCATTCTTGAAGGACATAGTACAGTTTTGTACCTACCATAAATGTAGATGTCCGATAGACATGCAACTGCAGTCGGATTTTCCCTCCCTCCATACCCCTCTATGCCTAGGGTCCACTCCTATCCCTGTTACTCTTAGCTGGGGATATCTGTTATGGTGTATTTGTTTTATTGCTCATTTATTTGTTTGGAATCCTGTTTTTGTCTTCCAGTTTGATTACAGCCTTCCTTGGAGGGCACCTGGCATCTGAGGTAAGAAACACTGAAGAAAATGGCGTCGGCTGATGCTTATGTACTCCATCCGCTCTGACGTCGGAGAGAAATGCGACATCAGCCGACGTCGGACCCAGACTTTGGAATCCGGCCGACGAGGGCTGCCTGAGGCAGGACAACCCACATGTTATGACTGCAGTTGCATGTCTATCGGACATCTACATTTATGGGTAGGTACAAAACTGTACTTTTTACATTCTTCAGGTCTGGAAATGTGGCCCTTGTGTAATGACAGGGTGGTGAAATCCGCATTCAAACTGTCTGACAAGGAATTGGTAATGTCAGTCAGATAAGTGTACTTTGTGATCATTTACATTAACTGTAACCCAATCTGAGATTTCCCCTGTAGATTATAAACAACACTGAAGAAAGCTTTAGTGTTGTCTTTGGAATCCTTGCCATTTTGTATTTTGAAGCTTGCCTTGTATGTTTATTGAGGGATTGTATTTTCCCAATGATACTGACCAGAGAGGTTATCCCTTCTTGGTATGTAACTCTTTTGGTACAACTTCACACCTTCTATTATACATTTAGTTTATGGCATGGGTCCATGAGACTAATGCACTTTTACTGTATAAGTGAGAATATCTTGTGTTTGTGATAGCACGGTCCATGCAACCCTGTAGGTGAACAGTGTGCATTAATAAAGGATTATGCAGCTGGGACAGTGTTAACCTTAGTAATGCAAACCAATGACAGATAGCAACAACAGCATCGCCCACAGCACAGTGCCAACCCGTGTCATACACACACGTGTACTCAAGTTCCAAAATGTGTGTAGTACAATGCATACTGGTCAGCAATAGAAAGTATGGAGTGTTAACACTGGCCAGTACAGGGCATGTCACCCTGCCCATGTGTCCAATATGCACGTACATGCAGACAGTGCACCTCCACCATGTTCACAAATGTACACCTGCAGACCTGTGCTGCACACACCCCACACTTACTCTCCACTGTATAACACATGCTGACACAACTACACACATCAGCCAAGTGGCACATGGGCAAACAAAACACAATTGGAATAAACACTGGTGGAAACAATACAACATTGCTAATTACAGCTTTAATGCATCATGCCTGCTCAGCTACACCTTCAAGGTTATCATTACACTTTACTGCTGACAACATGCTACATATTCAACCAGTGCTATACTTTATTAAAGTCACCCTGTGCATCAGCACTATGTTAGCCAGTTCCTGCATCAATGTTACAGATGACAGGAGGTGGCACAGGTTTCATCATATGCACAGGGTGTGTTGTTGGTTTGCCAGAGGCCTACACTGAGCCATACAATCGACATGTGTGTGTGAGTGTGTGTGTGAGGGCCATGAGTACTGTTATGGGCCAGTGTTGATGTAATGTGTGCGGGTATGTGTTTGCCCTAGGTTTCTGGTTTATGTGTGTGTGTCTGCATGCACACAGTTCCACCATGTGGCTGCCATATACGGGGATTTGTGAGACAGCTACAGACTGTACCTGACAGGCTTTACAGATCACCGTCTCTGGCCACGGATACGGAACCTGTGCCTGGCAGGGGTGCTACAGACAGTGTCGGGTACTAATCCAGACTGGGTACTATCCGAAGAGGTTGACATATGTCCACTGGATCCAGGTCTCTGCTGGGATTGGCCAGAGCCACGTGCACGTGGGCTTCTAGGACGGTCTATGGACAGCCCCCGCCCAACATTGCTGGGGCTGGTACTGGCACTACTGGAGCGGCTGTGACTTGCTGGATGTCCACGGCGACCTCCAGCTGCTGATGTTGCTGGCATATGCCCACGTCAACATCTCAACCGTCCTGCACAGTCCTGACACATGGACATGACATTGTGGAGGATATCCAATGTCTCACCCCAACGTCTATCAATGACTTCAGTGTAATTACATATGGCACCTGCTAGGTCATGGATACTGTCATTTACAGAGGTGTTATGAGCCCTCTGTGCCCTTAGTCCCTGTCTGGTGTACCGCTCCATTTGTGTCTGTGCCTCCATGACAGCCTGGAACATACATGTGGTAGAAAGAGGTGTGGCACATCTGCCAGGGGCATGATGACCAGCAGTGCTTTGACGAGAACCCCTGGGCATCTGCCTATGTGGTACCGTTCCAGACATCTGGCTATGGCTGCTGTGTCCTGATACATGTGCCATAGATACCACACTGTCCTGGCGAGTGCCAACTGTACACTGTTCCTCAGCTAAGGGCAATGGTGATTATGGATGTACAGGTAGTATGACTGTGTGCATGGATGGGGTGGAGACTTGTGTACTGTCAATTGATGGCCCAACAACAGACCCTGACAAACCTGCCTGTGCCTTAACACACCTATCCTCATGATCACTGTCTGTCTCAGTGACATCAGGTTCCTTGCTGTACTGAACCAGCCCCACCTCGGCACCTGTGAGAGGAAAACAGGAATCACACTTTAAGACCTGAACATGATGTCAGACCACATGCACACATGCACACATGCACACATTCGCACATGCACACATGCACGCACACAAAAATACACTCCTTCCTAAAGCAGAGATACACACACCAGCAATCTCAGAACATACACAGTAGCAGGTGATGGTGGGGTACAGTATCACAAGCAAAACAGTCATATCACACATGTCAGCATGCAGGACGTGTTGCTCAACATCATGTGGTGCAAGTGTAGACAGTCCTTGTTACTAACGGTATACATGGCTTTGATGCATGTGTTTTGTTATTAGGTGATGGGCCTCCCCCTGGAACACAATGCCTACATGGACACAACATTGCTGTGCAGGTATTCAAAACTCTGTAATGTACTGTGCACCATAAAAAACAGGTGTACATACTATGGCTGAATGTGTATCTGTGTGTCAGATAGGTATCCAATGCTGATTACAGCCTCTGTGTCTTTAGCAAATAATTGTAGACACATTTTTAGCACATGCATGATGAGTATTCATACAACATCATCAGTGGTGCATGGATAATTGATGGAATACCATTCAGCCACATACCCAATGTACGGTACTTATGGTGAGTGTAGATCATATTGTGGACATGCCAGTGTCATCCATGACATGGTATGCTAAAACACAACTGCATATTTAAACACTACACATACCCAATGTGTATCATATGACCTAGCCACTCAATAGCATCACAAGACATATATGTGTCAGTTGTGCAAATGGTGATTGGTATGCATATTGTTTAGAGGTGCATATGTGTGCACACACGCAACATTAAGGTGTGTGGCAAGGTGTATAGCAATGAAAGCTATATGTAGTACTGTGGTTACAATAACTGGATGGGGTATAGTACCATAGGCCATCATCATGAAACATCATATGGTCACTCAAGGCTACAAATGTTTCCCAAACCAGTACTACTCATGCTGTACTGGAACTGTACTACCTTGTCTACATTCACCGTTTCACAACCAGTTGTTACATGAGTTTGTAAGGAGGCCAATAAGGAGCATTCCCCTGACATGAATGTGTAGTGTGTTGCAGAGTTTTTAAATGCCCCATGATAGTCCTCTACTCCTCAGGTATATTATGTGTAATGTGTGGATGAGATTTTGGATACTGGAGTGTGTCTTTACAGAGGGGTTGGGAATCCTTTATGTGTAGTATGTTAAAATGCTCTGTGTATGACATAGATGTGTATGTTATGTGCATGTTGAGTATTAACTGTGCCTATTCAATGGTCACTACAGTCTAGCCACATTTGTTTGAGATGGTCTGGGTATTGCATGTGTTTGAGGCAGCTAATCACATTAGTGAGATGTGCGTGGTCTTACACCAAACGTGCACAGCATGCATTATGGGTAGGTGTGTTACATGTGTACATGGCCTGCACCTTAACTATGACATGCACGTTTTATTTACGATAATAAATGTAGAACACACTCACCAGCATCTGTTCGTTGCCTTGATGTCACCCCAGAGAGACCTAGATAGAGATGAGACAGTTTGTCAGTGGCCACAACTGTGGCATTGCTACTGTGTGTTTGCAATGTTACAGTACAACAACAGTTTACATTCACAGGGCTACAGATTATGTTCCAAATGATCAATATTGCACAACAACAGGCTCCACATCTTTTAACGACACACTCTACATCTCATGTATGCATGATCTACCAATACAGATAACAGTAGTCTACAAGTATGCTATGTTACCTGAATGCTCCATGTGTGCTTGCTGGGTGGCTCCAACCTCCATCATGGTGTATGTCTGCTGCTGTTGTTGTTTGGCAGGTGCCACCAGGCTCAGGAGCAGCTCCTCCACTCTGGTGAGGGGGGTGGATATTAACACCACCTCCTGTTGCAAGCTGTTGTCTCCGCACATCAGCAGCACGCTGATGGACATTTCTGAGAATATCACTGCAGTGGTGGCGTACCTGCTCATATGTCCGGTTATGCAGGCCTACTTCATTTACCGTGCGGACAACATCTTGCCACATTGCAGTATGCTCCTGCTGATCCTGGCTGGTTCGTGAGAACATGAGACTGTAGTGCTGAATTATACTGGTAGTAATTTTGTCATCTTCAGCACTACTGTAAGTGGGGTTCCTGCTATGTGCCATGATCCCTGGAAGACATAAATACGAAAATATGTCTGAGCAAGTCATATGGCACATTTAACATTACACAGTACAGATATCCCTGAACTGCCCTATATAACAACCTATTAGCTAACCAAGAGTGAAACACTTTAACTGCCACTTATCACTGCACACCCCAAAACTGCTTGGAAGTGCCTGGCTCACTCTCATAGGTTCATAGGTTCATACTAGGCTATCTGCCCTAGGGCATTTATAAGCCTAGCCAGAATGTGTTTGGCTTTCGCCACACATTTTAAATTTATTTTGCTATGCCCTTTTTCGAGGTTAGTATACTGTGCCTCTGTCTAACAGTGACACAGAAGTGATACCCAGGGTAAACCTATGATCTCCCATCCACTCATCAAGATTCCTCTTGAAGAGAGTCAATGAGGGACTCTGCCTAACCTGGAATGGGAATTTTATTCCAGAGCAAAGGGAGCCTCTGGGTTATGAATCTGTCCCTCCAGCATGTCCTATTTATTTCACTGCTGAGGTTCAAGTCTCTCGAGTGCGTAGCTCGATGGGATTTGGATTTTCTAAGGTGCAGCATGTCCATTAATTCCGGGTTGGACATGGCTTTATACGTCAGGCACAGATCGCCTCTGAACAGGCGGTATGCCACTGAGTAGAGCTGGAGTTTCTTTAACCGGGCAGCATATGGCATCTGTTTGAGCCCTTTGATCCTCTTGGTGAGGTACTTTTGGGGTCTTTCCAGTTGCTGCAGGTGTCTGGTAAGGTACATCCCAAAAGGAGCATCGTATTCAATTATGGGCCTGATGAGGGATGAGTAAAGAGGCACGATGACCTCCCCTGATATAGATGTGAATCCCTTCATGATTAGGTGGGCTATATAAAATGTTTTTCTAACCACTTTGGCCACGTGGTTGTCAAATGAGAGATTGCTATCAACTTGGGTCCCCAGGTCCCTAATTACTTCTTCTTACCACCTATGTGGTAATTTGTGGGCACTTTGTTTTTGCCAAAGGGGATGACTATACACTTTTTGGCATTTAGCTTGAGGCCATGGCTGTGGCACCAGTTGTCTGTTTCTATGAGGCCCTTTTGGAGGATGCTTGTGTCGGCTGGAAAGTCGATTATGGCGCCCAGTTTGCAGTCATCTGCGAACTTGGTCAGCCACAGTCCTTCCGTGTTGGCCTGTACCTCTGAGAAATATATACCGAACAAGAGAGTTCCCAGGACTGAGCCTTGTGGGACACCACGTGTAACTGGTTTGGAGTCTGACATGGCTCCAGCAATTCTAACTATGTGGGTTCTGTCCTTGAGCCAGTTTGCAATCCATCTAGTGACATAGGGGTTTATATTTAAGCTGGTGAGCTTATCTATAATGCCCGAGTGGGATATTGTATCGAAGGCTTTTGCGAGGTCCAGGTAGGCTGTGTGGACCACCTTCCCCTCGTCAATGGCCTTGGTGGCAGTTTCAAAGAAATCAACCAGGTTTAAGAGGCAGGATCTGCCCTTAACAAAGCCGAACTGGGTAGGATCCAGTGTTTGTAGGTCCCCAATATCTTTATTTATGAGGTCCATGATGATCCTTTCCATAGCTTTGCAGACCAAGCTAGTCAGGCTTATGGGGCGATAGTTTCCAGGATCCGTTGAGGCACCACCTTTATAGAGAGGGACCACTGTTGCTGTACGCCACTCTTTGGGCACATATCCTGTAGTAAGGCTGAGATTGAACAGTAGTTTTATGTTTGGGTTTAGCTCTTCTTGGAGTTCATGTAGGACGCAGCCGGGACACCGTCTGGTCCCATTGATGCTGTGTTTTTTGCTTTGGAGAGGGCGGCTCTTACCTGAGCATCTGAGATGTCAGGGGGGGGCAGCACTCTGCTGGGATAGATATTTGCCCTTTTGGTGCGGAGGGGGGGGGGTTTGCACTGAACCTGTCAGCTAGGATGTTGGCAATGTCTGTGGGTTCGGTGTATTTTTTGTCATTTTGGACTAATTCTGAGCATATCTGGGAACTACCACCCAGGTTCCTAACATAACTAAAGAAAGTCTTGTGATTATCCTTAGTGTCCTGTGCAATCTTTCTCTCGAAGCTGGCCTTAGACAATTTTATGTGTGCCCGTAGTTTTTTGCTAATGCTGATCAGTGATGCCTTCCCTTTTTGGGATTTTGCTCTATCATTTAGTAGCTTCCTCCTTCTATTGTATAGTTTGTTTATGGCTGGGGTCCACCAGACAGGACGTCTGCCTTTGGAGGATTGGGTCTTGGTTTTATTTGGGATCGCATGATCCATGCATTCCTGAAGGTGTTCATAGAATGCATTTATAAAGGATTCTGCGGTCTGGGCCGTATTTTCCACAGGCCCGGGGGCTTTGAAGGATTCCACCTCGGTTTTGAGGAGTGTGAAATTTGCTTTAGAGAAGTTTTTCACTGTGGTTTTCTGGGCAGGGGGTGGGGTCGGGATGTGAATATCCAGTGAGATTAGTTTATGGTCTGATCTTACCAGTGAGGGATACACTTCTGGTCTGGAGCATAGAGTCCCCATGTTGGTGATGATCAGGTCCAGTATGTTTTCCCCTATTGTGGGAGTGGTGACAAGTTGTTCCATAGCATTTGAGTTTATAAATTCTAGGAACCTTTGGGCTAGGGTGTTGGAGCTAGAGTAATGCTCCCAGTCTATGTTTGGGTAGTTGAAGTCGCCCAATATAATGGTGTTTGGAGAGACCTTCATATTTTCCAGTGTTCTCAGGAAGGCCGAGTGGGGTTCCTGGGTTTGGAATCAATCTAATGAACCATGTTCTGCACAGCAACAAAATAAAATCACTATATAAGTCTATACAAGAGTACCTGGCACACTGTATGCAACACGATGCACCACCTAGCCACAGCAGATATACATCAAGCTGATGTGTAAAGAAATATATCATCAATCACAATGAGTGTAAGGTCCCGTAAATGTTTTACTATTGTACCACACAACTTGTTAATGGCAAACCCGTGTGCAAAATATGTGCACAATTGGGAATATAGGTTGCATACTGCTGTAGTAAACTATGAATGTTGCTAGATACGCAGTTATATGTTTTACCACACATATGTCAAAGGACATGTTACAGACATACCCACACACACATCAGACATAATTACAGGACACAAAGGTATGACATCCCAGATAAGCTTTCAGTATGTACTATACAGTACTGTGTGTCAGTACTTACACAGCCTTAATCTTGAGAAATGTAATCTGTGATGAATACAGGAACCACACAAAACAGTGGATGCAAGCAATGTGGACATACACCATACTTTGCTGTACAGGACCAGAGCTTCAACTAGTACTACAGTACACGCAGGATTTGGATTCAACATCAGTACCAACCAATAATCATAGATGTAGTGCTATAGCCTCCAGTGACACACCCTAGTTAAAACCAAGGGACTTAATCACACTGTATGCAATAGCACTTTTTCTGCCTAGCAACAGAATACACAGCTTTTGCTATGATCAAAGCAAGGACCCATAATACCATGACGTAAACAGTTTCCCACTAAGCTATCCCACAGATACATATCTTTGACGTATTCACAAACACATTGACCATCACAGTCAGTTAACAGTACAGAGAATCTATTGCAACAAGTAGATGTAGGAGTGTATGAGTATATATAACTATGTGTATGTATGTATATATATATATATATATATATATATATATATATATATATATATATATATGTATATATATATATATATATATAAATATATATATATATATATATACACATATATCTATTTGTGTACATATACATGTATATGTAGGCACATATACATTTCACTTTTCATAGTGAGAATATAAATTATACAAAGGATGTGAGGTGTACAGTAATGTAATAAAATCGCACAGTCTTGGGATAAATGCATTGAAGGTTTTCACAGCCCAGGTAGCTTTGCAAACTGAATAAACCACCCACAGTGTTTAACCACCACATGTCATATATCAGCACTGTATGCTGTCTTGTTTGTCACACACTAAATCCCACATACAAATGTGCGCATACTAACCTTCACCAACATATATATCTCCACCCTTTACAAACTGTTGCAATATGTCCCCTGCTCTATGCACATATACCGATGTGAATATGTATGACACATATATATTTCTCCATATGTGTGTGGCATACACACACAAGGTCCACACTGTTGTAATTCCCTGGACCTCACAGCTGAACTGTTGGGCCTTGCTGCAACACAAACCGGTGTCACATATGAACACACACTAACATTAGGGGGAGTATATATGGCTATAAATGCTAGATAAGCATACTAGTCTGCTACAGCAGTTGCCAATGCTAAGCTACACTTTAATATGACTATCATGCATGTGTTGTTCTGTCACAACCATGTTTATATAATGTCAGCGCTAATCCCCCCCAACAGCCATTGGCCACACTATTGTACAGAACACAGATAACATGGATCAGATCTTTGACATTTAATGCTGAGCTACACATTTCACAGGTATTTCTCACTGCCCACAGGTACACACTGTATTGTCCATAGCAGTAGTTAAGCAGAACATCTATGCATAAATAAGTACTGCTGCCACATATGAATGGTTCACATTATGTAGACTATTCTTCAATAACATCTACTACATGCCAGTAAGTACATATGTGTCACATACCTTTCCTTTGTATGATTTGGTAATATTTCTTTTTCTTTTTCCTTTTCTCTGACTCTCTCTCTCTCTCTCTCTCTCTCTCTCTCTCGCTGTCATTCTCTGCAGTAGAGTGAGTTTGTTGGCAGAGATTGCAGCCTGCTTTTGTAGGTATTTGCACATGAGCATGTGATGTTCTCTGCACCAATTAGTGGCCACCACTTGCTAATTGCATGCAGCCTGCTGTGTAGTAATTGCAGTAATCACTGTCATAGCAACGCAGTACTATAAATTGCTAACTCAGGTAGGCATGACCCTTTCAGCTTTCCAAGATGGAGATCATGGCCGGCCTTAGGCATAGGCCAACTAGGCGGCCGCCTAGGGTGCCACTCTAGTAAGGGCACTTTTCCAGTATTTATTTGGTGTAGGTAGACTAGGATGGGGGCACCAGATGGTGTGGTGGGGGGTGCCGTGGAGCCCTTCTGCCTAGGGCACCAGTTGACTTAAGGCCGCTCCTGATGGAGATCATCCTTGTTTGCTGTGGACATCATTGTTTAAGACAGAAGGTTGGTATAGTTCTTATATCAGAAGCCACTCAGACCTAATGTTGCTGCTTTCAGTACCCACTTGTCAGTGTAGAAATGTACTCACCCCTCAAAATGCTACCCCAAGACACATGGCAAGATGTACTTTCTTTTCAACTTTTACAATTAACTGCAATACAAAGCTAGTTATTGAGATGTATTCCTTTGGCACAAGAATTGTTTGTGAACTGCTATACTGTGAATATTCATTTACTCAATTCTAAACAGTTTGTGCTTTTTTAGTGTTGACAGTAGCACAAGCTGCTCAGAAAAACTGGACACATATCAGTACTGTGAATATGCTTACCTACATCCTTGGTAGACCCTGCACACACAGGTATATTCTACATTTGGGTAGGGGTGCAGAAGTACAGAGAGCGTAAGTATTATTGTGTGGATTTTATCTTGCTGGACTTACAGGGTTGCTGTGTACATGTTAGTTTATCAAGGCAAGTAGTCTGTCTGCGTAACTCCCAACTGTGGACCTATCCACATTGTAGCCAGAGAATAGCCTGTTATTTTTTGTCTGTGCACCACACAGGTCTTTTCAGCAATAGAGCAATAGCATTCTTACAGTTGGTTGCTGCCAGTACATGGCTACATCCATTTGTATTTCAGTGTTGTATTCCTACATAAGGGTATGCTTCCGAAACTCCTTCCAAAGCTATTTTCACAGTGTGTAACAGCAGAAAGGCTGATATGCCTCTGTGTTTCTGCCTCTGCCAGACCTCTCAAACACTCAGGTACATATTTGAACAGACTTTGGGAAAAGTAAGGAAAAAGTCAGGGACACCTTTAAAATGTTAGTGCCATTAAGTTGAAACATTGAGAGAATCAGAGCATATGAATTAATACACCTTTTCTGAAGTAAAAGAAGTGTCTAACACTTAATTATTGTCATTATTCATTAAGTATAATTCACCACCTTTCTGGCCAAAGTCAGTAGTTTTAGGAGGGATTCAGAGGGACAGAGCTAAAATTTGTGTCAAAATCAGGGACATCCCTGAAAATTAGGGACATTTGGGAGGTATGGCCTCTTCCCTAAACAGATATGCCAGTGTTTGTCCTGCTGCGATACTGTGTGGGGTTGTAAAGTGATGGTGTAACATTATTTCCTGCTAGAATGGCTGCTTCTCTTATCACAGAGGGAACAAAATACCAAGCTACTCATGTGCCAGATTAACCTGTACATGCTGGGCATGAACTAACAGTTGAGGGCTGTAAATATACATAAAAGCTACTGGCACCCCCTTCATCCACGTTATATGGGCCTACCCAAGTGTGGGTTAACACTGCTTAATACAACAGTACTATTTGTAAAATGCAACAGTACAACAACATATAAAAAAAAAATGACACAGACGCACTTCAGGAATTATATATTTATTAAAGGATTATTACACCTTTATTTATTGGGTTAAAACACTTTTTGAAGTCTCTCTCATTTATTTTATATAACAATACATGCAGAATAATTACTAACCTGCCTGATGATGCAGCATTTGCAACCTATCTTCATGGGCTTGCTGATTCATAGCCCGGACACCTGCAACTGTGAAGTAAATCCAGTGATATTGAGACATACCTATCCATAGTATAGACAAGCATAGCAATTCTTAACTACTTAATACAATGGCTACTTACTCAGTACTGGGGCATTAGGCATCGCACGGGACTCCTGGATCCACTGGTCCAGTTGATCCTCCTTACGTTGCTTCAGGTCAGAATAATGGTGCCTGACCTACTCACCAGTCCGAGGAACTCCAGTGGCACTGGTGAGATCATGAGCTAGACTGTTCCAGGCCTCTGTTTTATATTGGGTGCCCTGGTACTGGCCCAGCAGGAGTCTTGTTTTTCCTCATGATTGTGGACATGGAGCCAAACTATTACTTTGGTCTCCTCAATGCCCCAGTGTTGCGCTCGAGATCGAGTGCCTTCTCCAACACCGGCCATGCTGACTGCAGAATGGAGCTACAACCAGTTATGGCAAGTATTCCCACCTGTGGAGCTTAAATATGCCTCATTTCCCGCACTTATTTGTGATTGGCCAGTTTTGAAAAAACTCAGCTGTAGACACACCTGCTTAGCTGATCTTAGCAATGCTTAATATTCCTTTGATAGATATGTGTCTGTTGAAAGTGCATGGTTATGAAATGCTGTCATGGCTTAGTGGTTATGTACTGTGACTGTAGTGCACTGTATCCTGAGTTCGAGCCATGTCACTGCTTTTTATTTTCCTACTGGCCAGACCTGAATGGTTAAGGTTCAGTAAAGGAGGTGTGGCCGTGTTTAGCTGACTTTGCTTAACTTTGCCCGACATTGCGCTGGTTAGCACGGTGTGCAGCTATGCGCAAATACGTTGTATTTCTGCTGGTTAGCGCGGTGCGCAGCAACGCGCAAATACATTGCGCTTGTTAATGCTCTGCTCAGCTACAAGCGATTGGTTTTAAATATGCTAAATACTGCCAAAATGTGCTTAGCAGTGCTTTATATTGCTTAAAATAAGTTACTCATGCCTCAGAATGCATAACCATTTCACCTTCATATATATATATATATATATATATATATATATATATATATATATATATAATTTGTTCACTACTACATATAACATTTGAATGCTTTTTACAAAACGTATACATGATAAATGTCAGGAAATATTTTTGTATACAGATTTCCAACACAAAATGGAACGTGCAGTAGTGGGACTCGAACCGGGAATGCCACCTCTTTGTGCGAAGGCTGTAACCACTATCGCTGTTTTGCTTAATTTGCATATTTTTTCTTATTATACTCTTCGGTGTCTAAGCTGCTAACTGTAGCTAAGCAATGGG
Organism: Protopterus annectens; assembly: GCF_019279795.1. NCBI lineage: Eukaryota > Metazoa > Chordata > Ceratodontiformes > Protopteridae > Protopterus > Protopterus annectens. Next base: position 828,467,761 of record NC_056727.1, on the reverse strand, counting down.
CAATCCCGCGCAAACACGGGCAGCTATATCGGAAATAAAACAAAAAAAAATTTCTTTTAATTTTTAAATTTGTACGAGGTTTAACATATGGGGGAGTGCAGTGTTACAATGTACACATGTGAGCGGACTTGCTCTTGTAACTCGACATTTCTTGGGTTTTGTCAGTGTAGGGGCATGAATTTTTGGATTGCTCGGCAGTCCGACATGCCCCCTACACTCGTCCATGCTCCGTGTAAGCTTTAGAGTTGAGGCAGCGTGCCCTCATTAATATGCATGGCGCGCTGCCATCATAGTCTTAGACTGGCGTTTCCGTGTAAGACTAATCTAGTCTTACATGGAAGATTAGTAAATCCTGGGGACTATGTGGTAATTGATTTAACACCAAAGTTTGTTTTATTATTAAATTTCAGCAGCGATGCTTCTTGAAACTTTTCAATTTCCTCATCTGTTTCTTTAATTGAATAATTTAAATTTCCTATAGTTAGTAAAATGTCATCTGCAAAAAGCTGTATTTTCAGATTGATGATCCTTGTTAACTGAGAATTCATCAATTTTTCATTGCTTCTTATACTATTATTAGCTAAGGGTTCAATAACTAATGCAAATAGTAGAGAGGACAAGGAACACCCTTGCTTTGTCCCCTTTGTTTAAAGTGAATCCTTGAGAAATGAAAGATCCATTTTTAACATATGCTTTGGAGTCTGTATACATTTTTTTTAGTATTTCACTAAATTGTTCTGGAAAAGCAAATGTCTTCTAAATCTACAGAAACAAAAGCTGTCTCCATATCTATGCGAATTACTGCTAGTTTCTTGTTCATTCCATTTGCTAAAGCTAAAATATTTACTACCCTTTTATGTTGTATGATCTGCTGACTATAAATCCTGTTTTTTATAGTGAAGATGGAAGTAAATATTTTATAATCTACATTTTATACTGAAATTAGGTCTATATGAGGAAACCAACTTATTATCCTTTCCTTGTTTAAGTACATGTGCAATTACAGAAACTTTCCAAGAGGGAGGAATTATTTTGTCATTCTAAATTTTCCTGAAAATGTCATTCAGTAATTCTAAAGTATTTAAGGTGAGCAGACTATATAATTCCATACTTAAACCAGCTAACCCTGGAGTTTTACCATTTTTCTTTTTTTTAATCTGCATTAACTTGTATTAGGGCTTATTCAACAGAGATATTTGTCATTAAGTTTATTAGTAACATTTTTTCTTTAAATACTTGTTAGTTTTGTAATCACTGGGACTGTTATTTTTATCTTTATTAACCTCCTAATGGAATTTTTTAAAACATATTAAGCATTTCCTCTATGTCTGAAGTAAGCTTATTAGTGTGAGGATTTTGTTTGTTATTGAACTATAGCTTTTTGCTTAACATCTTACTTCTATTGTATAGATTTTTTGAAGTAATCGCATAACTGCATTTTTTTTTTCTAAAGCTGTCTCCACTTTACTCGTTAAAACTGTTTAATATTTAGTCAATAATTTTTAATGACTTCAGTATTATCTAATTTCTTTGGTTGTTGTTCAGACCTCACTTTGTGTATTTCATCTTGTATTTCTAATAACTCTTTATTCCATTCTTTTATTTTATTACTAGCCTATCTACCCATTCTATCTTTAATATGCATTTTTAAGAAGTTCCATAATATGCCTTTACTAACCTGACCATTATCATTCAAAGAAAAAAAAATTCTCAATTTTTCCTTGAGGTCACTATGAAATTCTTTTAATTAATTAATCATCATATATACTGATCTTCTATAAATTATCTGAAATTTGCTTATATCCATTAATATATTAATACTTAATGCAATACGTCATACATTATGATCAGATAAAGGGCAAGGGATAGTTTTAAAAATAATTCACTTCATTAAGTACATCTGTAAAGGCATAAAGCCTATCATTTCAAGTTTGTGACCCATGAGCATAAGAATAATGAGTAAAGAACAATGACTTATCTTCTGCTTTTACTGTTAAATCAACTAAAGTATTATTACTAGTCCATCTGTTTAGTGCTTTAGCTGATGCCAACATTTTCCCTTTCTTCTGTTCACTTGTATCTTCTGTACTAGATGTGCAGTTAAAATCTCCTGCTAAAATTAAACTACCCTTCTAATGACTTTGTTGTAAGTTTAAGGGATCTTTAGCTACACTTGCACCTGTTCCAGGAATCCATAAAAATTAGCTAGTGTTTAGAGTTTCCCATTGTATTTAATTATTACAAACATATACATTCCCTTAGGATCATTAATGGATTCCCTGACCTTAGGGATTGCAGCAGATTTTCTCGAAAGTATAGCAGTTCCACTACTCTTTTTGTTAAAAAAAAAAAAAAGCAGTTGATAATATTACATAACCTAAGTTATTTAAATATTGTATATCTTTATCAAGTGAGTCTCTTGTAAGAAGTCTTCTTTTTAGGTTTCTCATTAATGATTTCCTTTTGTTGTCATTATTTAATCCATTTGCATTAATAGATAATAGATTAAAACTATCCATACTGTGAATTTAAAAAGATTTCTTGTAAAAGGTAGACACATTTATCTACTGTATTCATTTAATTGTATTTAAGACTCTAATGCATTCCTCTAACACTGTTTTATCATTCCACATTTCTCTGCATTCTTCCTTTCTATAAACTAAACTACCAAAACTCGTAAATAACAAAAACAGAAATAAGTCTACAAGTGTAACATATTACTAAAAAAACACAACCTACCATGGATTCCATAGTTCCTAGTTTGCCTTTCGAATAGAAAAACTACTGATATATCTCTCTACCTTCCAATATCTAAAAATTCATAAAAAAAAACTGACTAAAAGGTATTGTGACTTACAAATAATTAATGTAATATTATACGTGAGTTAAAAATAATGAGATTATCAATTTAGTTATATATTTTGCCATTTAAAATTATTCACCCATTGCTACATAAAAGTTTAATAATTCTCTTATTAATCACAAATATTGAATAACTCAGCAGTGTACTATATACCTGTTTATGTAATAGTAGAATAAATTATCCATTCAATATTCCTAAATTTTTCACTCATTCAACATTATTATAACTAAATCTCTAAATAAATAAGTAGAACAGAGTGGGACCTGAAAAGATAACGATATCTGTACACTTATAGGTGACAGGTAATCTTATCATATTAAACTGTTATACAAAAGGAAAATCAGTGCACATATATATTTATCACATTACATATTTTATAGGGATTCACTTCAGAAGCTCAAAATACCGAAATCTCGAATTTCAGTATCTCGAGGCCAAGAAGTGGAATCCACAAAACAACAAAAACTAAAAACCACGAAATTCAAAACCTCGAATACCGGAAGTTTTGAATTTCGCTGTTTTACTACACACACACACACACACACACCATCCACCACACATACATACACACACACACACACCACCCACCACACAAATACACACAATCACTCTACTACATAAAAGCAGGGGGGCGAGCCCCCCGGCACCCCCTCATGTGGGGAGGCTGCACCCCCCACACCTCCCCTACTTAAATATTCTCACTCCAAGGTCGCACTACATATAAACACACACAAAACACCACCACACAAGCTACTTTCTCTTTGCACGCACACATCACAGCAACAAAACACACTGACACACACCACAGCCCCTACCCAAACCCCTTAACACACACACACACACACACACACACACACACACACACACACACACACACACACACACTTACCTGAATACAAAACCATAGCGGAACTTTAGAAGTGTGAAATTCAAACCCTCAAGGTTTTGAATTTCGCGCTTCTAAACTTTCGCTATTATGTGGATTCGGCTTCTTGGGGTCGAGATAACTGAAATTTGAGATTTCAGTATTTCGAGCTTCTAAACGGAACCCATTTTATAGATCTAACAAAAGATCTGAATTAATTTTAAAAGTACAAGTGTCTATATCTTAAAATTGTGTAACACTGTTAACACAGTAAGTATCATAAAAACCCTTTAGCTTAAATATCATATTGACAACACACCTCTTAGAGTTTACCCAGTAGTCAGGGACTTAGGGACACACATAAATAGTAATCTAGCCTTTGACCATCACGTGTCTACAATAGTGAGGAAATCCTTCTATGCTGCCAAACTTATAAACAGAGATATGGTTCTAAGTCCAAGGAAGTCATTGTTCCACTGTATTCAGCATTCATAAGACCTGTCATTGAGTACAATGCCCCCTATGGTATCTACCTAACCAGGCATGTCCAACAATTGGAATGTCCACAGTGGTTCTTCACTAAAAGAATACAGGGCTTAAGTAAAATGTCCTATGCAGACCACCTCAAGGCTCTATCCCTGTATTCTGTTTCCTGCAGGCTTTTGAGGGGAGGTCTATGCCTGACATACAGGGCATTATCAGACCCCACTCCATCCTGCATATCAGCAAAACAAACAGCACCAGAATTACCCATTCTAAGGACTTGAGACTTGCCTGTGATATAAGTAGGACCTGCTGGAGAGACAGGTATGTATCCCAGAGATTACCAAGTCTCTGGAACAGGCTCCCATCCATGTGAAGCAAAGTTCCTTCCTAACACAATTCAAGTGCAGCTTGAACATTTGGATGGGAAACAGGAAATTCATCCCTAGTTTGGCACCTGTGTCTCTAATGGACACAGGCAATCTGTAAATGGTTATCTCCCAGGCCCTAACTTGTAAATGTTTCATCTCCCAAGCCCCTGCTTACACTTATCAATGGTATCAGAACTTGTCAGAGATTTGGGATGCATGGCTAGGCTTAAAAAGGCTTTTGTTGTCGTTAGCCTAGTACACCTATGAATCTTATTAAACTAACTCATAAAAAGGTGTACATTACTGAAGTCAAAGAGAATATCTTGATATTTCTGTGGAGCTAAAAATATTGCAGTCTGTTTGTATTCAGAAGTTACAGTGTGCTTAATTCAAATTCCATTTTCCCTTCCCGGATTCAGATATAGTGGAAAAAAAATCAAGGAAAAATTGCCTTGATGCAGTGGAATAAAAGTAAAAACAAAACAGCAAATCCACCATGTTGGACAGGACTCTTTCAGAAGGAGAGCAAGCAGTTTTAAGTAAAGGCTTCTCCTTTGTTCCATCTTGTAGATTCGACATTGTATGTACTTTAATTGACTTTAAGGGTTGTACACAAAAGTTAAATCTTAGATATATTGTTGGTGACAAAGGTTTTTATAAGAAAAGTGATTTTGTTGTCCCTATTGTTTTTAATCCGCCTATGCATCCGTCTATTAAGGCCTTTGAGGAAATGTGTAAAAAAGAAGTAAGGGATTTGTTAAACAACAAGGCAAGTACAGGTTTTACAACTTGTCCAGTGTAGACAGGCAGTGTTTTTCGTCCATTCAGAAGGACACATCTGTTAGGGTTTAAACAACAAGGGCAAGTACAGGTTTTACATCTTGTTCAGTGTAGACAGGAAGTGTTTGTCGTCCATTCAGAAGGACATATCTATTAGGGTCATGAAGGGAGATAAGGGGGGGGGGGGGGGGCATGGTTGTAGTTAACAAAATTGATTATGTTTCGAATATGACAACAAACTGAGAGAACCAACAAAACCAGTCCGAAAATGCAGAAATCAAAGTCCCAGGCTCTGGAAAGTACAAACTGCTCTTTAATTCACCTTAGTAAAACTTTGTAAAATCCAAGTATAAAAACGTGCTAAAAGGTTTAAAATCCAATATTTCCGCAAGCGCTTTCATCTCTGACCATTTAGAGACTTTATCAAGATGTTAAAAAGCACATCATACATTATTTAAATATCCCCTGCCCACCTTTTTCATCCAATAGAAACTTAGTGTATATAATGATGTTAAAGTAACACTTGCTTACTTTTTCATAATGACAAAATCGTTACCAAAAGGACAGTTTTTTACATATGATATAATGTTTATATGCTAACTCATTTCTCATTACATAAAATTGTTAAATAAAATTAAACACCCCAAGTTATTCAAAATAATTATATTGGAACATAAATACCTTATTATATTCCTAATAAAAATTCCTGATAAAAATTCATATATAAAATATTGGCATGTCTTTTAAAATTAAAGGCAATGGAAAGGTGAATGAGTTGCTGCCAAAATTTTATATGTGAATTTTTTACTTTTTTAATTTACTTTTACTAATTACTTAATAAATTTGGGTAAATCTTTTTTTTTTGTGAAGCATTTAGTTTTTATTAACTGTGGTCACTACACTTATGGTATTACTGTTGTCTGAATAACATTGACATGACTGCCTTCAGTACTGGATTGTTGAAACATAGTTATGCATACCGAGCATAACAATAATTCGAAATTTAGCAGTTTGCTTGGAGGAACATTTGCTATTACATTGTGTACGGTGTTTTATAACCACACCACATTAGGTGATTTAACTGTGGACTAATTTAGATCTTTTGAGCATTTACTGATTGATTGTAGTTATGAAAATTATGCCAAGAGAAAATGGAATACTTACATAGTGAATAACTGTTGCGTTGTTTGCCATGCCCTGTTTCTGTATAGAGTTTACTTTCTTGTGTCTGAAATGTGACTGGTGTCCTGCTGAGAAGCAAAATATAAGTAAAAGCTAACATTTCACTGTCATCGTTAAATATTATATGTGAAACGTTGTTTGCCTAACTCATTTCACCTCTCTGTTTTCAGTTAATAGTGATTTACTTCTTGAATTAAGCAAATGCAGTGCCTTATAACTAGAATCTAATTTCTGTTTTATAATGTATTTAAATGCTATTCTTTTTCAGGCTCATTGGCTATGTATCGCTTAGATTGCCTTTAACCTTAACTTTTATGCATTGACCTTAGTGAATATATATTGTGTCCCCATACTGTAATAAGGAAGTTTTTTCTCCTCTGGTCCGAAGCACATTTTTGTACCCAATCAGATTTCCCATCCCATCAAACAATCATGCTGGGTAGCCTGCCCCCCCCCCCCCTTAAGAGAATTTAAACCACTGCAAACTAAAAGTTTTAATATCTGATGAAGTCTACAAAAGCGGTCATAAATAAATCGGACAATTCAAATCTGCAGAAGGATCTCTGTGAATGTTTGTTAACTTTTTGTTACTTTTAAACTTTACTAACAGTGGTCAAGAGTACCTTAGTATGTAAGTTAAAGCTGGAAGTATAGCTTACAGGTCAGTTGGATTCAGTCATGTACCACTGTCGGTACCACTTAAGATCATAGAAACTTAAAGGCTCACCTTTCTTTACTTTTTTTTAGTTCTGACAAGGACAAGTTCTTTGTATAGGTTTGGACAGCCTAACCAAGAACACCAGTCCACATGCAGGTGACCTATTTGCATCCTCTTTGAAGTTTAGGGAGACCAGACAGGCACTATAGACTGTTGCTATAGCCTCTCCCAGTAAAAGACCATGAACTGTCTTCTTTCAAGAGGAGTCTTGATTCTTCAGGGTCTTAGGATGAGGAAAAGTTATGTTATTCTGAACACCCCCCCCCCCATCCTAACCTGATTCTGACTCAGATGATTCCCTTTCCTCTGCTTCTCCCCAGAGTGTTTTTCCTTTGGAGATTCATTAAATAACATGAAGGTGGCTTTTCAGTGGGAAAACAAGGAATTGTTTTCAGGCCCAAACCCATTACAGGCAGCTTCTAAGCCTGCCATGCTCCAGACAACTAGCTTTCCCTCCAGTCCATGTGTTATTAGATGACGTCTTCAAAGTCATCTATTTACACCCAGACTCTCCCCCACCCCTGCTCCAAGGAAAGCAGACCAATTTTGATAGTGCTTGAAACTCAAACACCTTTACAAGATCCCACAAGCTGATCCCTCTGTATCCTCTACAGAATCAACTAAGGATGCACCTAAGCCTGCTATTAGACATCCCCTACCTTATGACAAGGAAGGTAGACTACTGGACAGGTTTAAGAAGAAGACTTGTACATCTGCTACCTTCTCCATGAGGCCCCTCAGTTGCTAATTTCTCATGTTAAAATAACTTAAGATTCCTTACATGAGCAAATCATTACCAAAGCAGAGGGCATTGTAGGTAAGGTATTACTAAGGGAGATACAGGACCCAGTTAAAACACCATGCAGATTTCCAGACAATTCTGAAGTGTGGTTGCAAGATGCATCATGCAGAGCAGCTACTACTGTCTCTGTTATCCGCAGGCACACTTGGCTGAGGACCCAGCCACTTTTTGACTAAGTTAAGGCTGAACTCTTGGATGCCTCATTGGATAAATAGTTTCTGTTTGGGCCTCCTGCATAGAAGGTTTTCAAGAAATTGTGTAAAATAGGAAAACAAATTAAAGCAGTGAAAAAAATTGATTGTACTCTAACCTCAAGATACAGTAGAAATTATCCTCCTAGTTATTGGCATCTGCCTCCTAAGCAAGATAAGGAGGAGGCCTTCCCAATTTAAAACAGCCTAGATAGTCCAGAAAATGGCAACCTGAACAATGCCCTAGACCTGGGGGGGGGGGGGGGGGCAAAGACTATTCTCCTGGGAGAACAGCTGTGACTATGTGCAGCTGTCCCCTCACTGACAGCACCTCCTCCCCATCCCTCGGCCAGGAAGACTCTCTTCCTTTCTAAATCAGTGGAAACTCATCACCTCAGATCAGTGGATAATAAACATTATAGAAAAAAATTACTTCAATTTAGAGAAAGACCTTCCTTCTTAGGGATACCAATGCCACCAAAAGACCATAAAGCTGTACTCCCCCCTCATCTTGCAAGAACTCTTACATCAAGGATCCATTCAACCAGTCCTTGCTAGAGAGGAGGCAACAAGGTTCTGCTCCATGATTTTTCTAATCCAAAGAAAGGAAGGAACTTGGAGGCCAGTTTTAGACCTCTCAGAGTTAAACAAGTTCCTAGATATTCCCAAATTCAAAATGCTGACTTTTCAAAAACTGTTACCCATGATTTTCCAGAAGTTTACATGGTTACAGTAGATCTGAAGGACTCCTATCTTCATGTGCCTATAGTAAATGAACAGAGGAGATACTTTTGATTTATAGCAGCAGGTTTGCACTACCAATTCTGTGCTTTACAATTTACTGAAAACTCTGTGTGAACTGGATAAACCAAAGGTGTAGCCCTGGTTATAGCACTTTGCAGAACACTAGGAGTGCACATTTATCCCTACCTGGATGATTTTCATCCATAGGAAAAAAAAAACATCTTGGAACTTCAAACAGGCTTAGAGGCTACAGTGAACTGCTTTCAGAGGGGAAGGGCTCACCCTCAATTTCCACAAGTCCCAACTTCAGACCCAAGAATTCTCTTTATTGGTGCGTTGATAGACACTGTACAACAGAAAGCCTTCTTACTCCAAGTCACAGTGGCCTTCTTACTCCAAGACACATTGTCCTTCCTGAAAGACCACCTACTCAGCTTACTGACGAGGAAGACAATCACATCAAGGGAATAAGGGCCTTGAAGTTCAAGGTTTCATACATCCTGATGATCACCCTGGCAAATTTACATGTGAAGAAACTTCAGTGGTTCCTGAAAAACACTTGGGAATAACACTCACAATCCCTGGAAACCCTGCTACCTCTTCTGCCATGCTTGAAAAGGGATCTTCATTAGTGGAAATACACCATCAAGCTAAATCCAAGCCCACATTTTTTTGTATCGGTGACAGACAAGACCATAACCATAGACTGTTCTGAAGTAGCTTGGGATGCACACTTAAGACCCATGAAGTTGCAAGATGACCCCAGAACAAAGAAAACTTCACATAAACCAGGAGGAATTGCTAGCAGATTTTCTAGTGTAAAAGCTTTTCAAAGCATCCTATCCCCATGAGCACTTCAAATTTGCACAGACACCACAGTTATGTGGTATATGAACATGCAAGGGGAATTCATTTCTACCCCTTTGCAGTCTTGCAGTAAACATTAGGTTCTTGGCATAACAAGAAAATTTATTGATTTTAACAGTTGGTTTAGCTTGTGGTGTCAGTCCAAGGAGGTATAATATTTGTTGGCCTAGGAGGAAGACATAGCTGACAGACCACGCTGCTTTGCCAAGGATGGTCTGCACGTATCCTGTCTAGGATTTCTGATATTGGCAAACAACTTTTTCATCCCATAGTGCTTTTTTTAGGCAATGCTACACTGATGAACCTCCTGACTTAACTGAACCTACGAAGGAATGTCTGAAGGTGGTACTGCTCAATGATAGAAGTCTTAAGAAACTCCACCCCCTGCAAGTCTTCCTTTCCTGGAAAGTGTAGATGTCTGTGCAGTAATGGAGACATGGGTTAAAGTCACAGGGAGTACCCCGGCAGTACAAGGTTATAATGTCTTTCACACCTTTATACCAGCTACTGCACAGAAGGGAACTAAAGGTGGAGAAGTCTCAGTCTGTATTAAAAACAACCTCACATCCAGACTAGTTAAAGTTATGACCCGTTGGCACTCTTTAAATGTGCAACTCACCATAAACAGGGTCTCATACTATGTCTTTCCAACCTACAGGTCACCCCATGTCCCAGAAAACCCATACTACCTATCTCATTGTACTAGAGTCCCTCGCTATTCAACCCAGTACGATTTTCATGGGAAATGTCAACTACCCCTCTGTAGATTGGTAATCCTTCAGGGATTCCTAAACTTTGTTAATACCAGCATCCTAGAACAGTTGGCCCATTCTCCTACTAGAGGTACAAACATCCTTGATCTTATACTGATGAACATGGGGGAGCGATGTTACTCACCTAATGTAATGTCCTTGCTTGTCAGATCGGACCATAAGGCAGTATTATTTGAAATAATTAAATCCGTGGATGCAGCAAAACCAAAATCATTAGGGATTATTCCAAGGCCAACTTCTGTCTACTAAGCAACACCTTGGCTAAATTCGAAGCACCCCCTAAATCCAGTAAACAGTGTAGCATATGCTGAACTATTTACAAAATCCTTGCACAGCCATATTGATAGCTGTTTAGGGAGAGATGTCCACACTCGTATTAAGAATAAGACAAACTCAAAAGACAAGCCACCCTGGTGGAATCACAATATCAGTTGGTAATGCAACAAAAGGAAAAAAAAATCTTGGCCAAGCGTAGGAGAAACAAAGCCATACATAGTAAAAGGCCCCTAACCAATCTAAACAGTCAGCTAAGAGGGTTAAATAATACTTCAAAGGTTACATTTTGAGAAAAAAAAAGCTTCTCAGGGAAAAGACAGCTGCAAAGCTTTCTACAACTATGTCCTTAACCTCAAGATTTATACACAACAATGCTCAGAACGTATTGTAAATGGTGTCAGTTACACTGAATCAGAGGCCATCAACAACCTTTTGGCCGACAGGTTCAGCGATAAGCCATAGGAAATCCCGCATACCACAAACCCCCCAACCATTACTAGGCAAACACAGTGCACTTTCCAAGTGGAAAAACACTGTAATGATGGCCCCTGATAACATCCCAGGATGCTTATTAAATAGCATGAAATATAACCTCTCTGGTCCACTTGAATTACTTTTCAGCTGGAGCCTACAGTCAGGTTTTGTACCCAATGAATGGGTGATTGCTACACTCATTCCCCTGCACAAGGGAGGTCCAACCACTGATCTGGTTAACTACAGACCCATAAGTCTGACCACCCTCATATGTAAGGCCATGGAAAGAATCATCAAAAACATGATAAACAAGGACATGGGTAACCTGCAGATGCTGGACTCATCACAGTTGTTTGGCTTTGTTAAAGAAAGGTCATGCCTATTAAATCTGGTGGACTTCTTTGAGAGCGTCACCAAAGCAGTGAATGAGGGCAAGACTGTGAACACAGCTTATCTTGACTTAGCAAATACATTTGATACAATATCCCACTCAGGCGTTGTAGTCAAGCTCACTAAATTAGGTATAAACTCTTTTAGCACTTACTGGATAGCCAACTAGCTCACTGATAGGACCCAGAAGGCCAAACTTGGTGATGTCACCTCTGCCTGTAGGCCAGTCACTAGTGGAATCCCCCAGGGCTCTGTAATGGGCCCACTCCTTCTTGGTATCTGTTTCTTTGAAGTGGAAGCAAATGCCTAAGTTTGCAGATGATTGCAAGCTGGGGGTCATCACTGACTCCCCTGAAGACACTGGCATTCTTCAAAAATGCCCATCTTTGACTAACAAATGGTGCCAAAGCCATGGTCTCAAACTCTATGCTAAGAAATGCATAATTGTACTCTTTGGGAAGTCAACCATCCTGACTAATTATCATGTTGATAATACATCTCTAATAATCAACCCAGTGGTCAGAGATCTGGGTGTGCACATAGACAGTAGCCTTATCTTTGACCACCATGTTGCCACAGTGGTGATGAAATCCTTCTGTATTGCTCAACTTATAAGTAAGGGCATGGCATCTAGGTACAAAGAGGCTATTATCCCACTATACTCTGCTCTTATCTGGCCAATTATAGAGTATAGTGTTCCCTTGGGTATATTCCTGAACAGGCATTTGTGATAACTAAGAGCACCCATAGAGGTTTCTTACAAAAAGAATACAAGGCATGACAAACCTGCCATAGGGAGAGCACCTTAAAGCCCTTTCCATCTACTCAGTCTTATATAGATTGGTGAGGGGTGATCTATGCCTGGCTTACAAGGAATCTGCAAACCCCACACTTCTGAATTTCTTGCATATTCGTAAGTCAAACAGTACCAGAAATACAAGGTCTAGGGACCTGAATTTTTTCTGTGACTTAAACAGAAGATGCTGTAAAGACAAATATGTGTCCTAGAGACTTCTTCTCCTATTGATAAGCTGCCCATCCATGTGAAGCTAAGTTTGTCTGTTATGCAATTTAAAAAGAACCAAGACCAGTGGATGGGGAATAGGAAATAGGAAATTTACACCGGGCCTGGCACCCAGGTCCCTTATGGACAGAAGTAGCTCATAAATGCCTGGCCTTCAATGTTCTGTTTGGTACAAGATGTCATTCTTCCTTTGAGAAAACTTGGCTAGGCTTAGAAAGGCTTGCCCCCAGTTCATTAACCTAGTAACAATTTATGAATGTATGAATGACACTGGTAGCATCCTACATCCAACGCTAGAACAGCATCTTAGCAGATCCTTTGAGCAGGGACATTCTGTACTCTAGTGAATGGATGCTAAAAAGAGAGACCTTCCTGGACCTCACCCATCAATAGAGACACCCCAGTGTAGATCTTTTTGCCTCTCACCAGAACAGCCAACTTTAAATGTTCTGTTTAAAAATCCAACAGACAGTGACATGGAGAGCAGACACCTTCTCATTCAAATGGACAAGACTCTTTTCTTATGCTTTACCAGCATTTCCCCTGATTTGCAGGGTATTTATAAAGGTAAGGTCAGACAGGCCAACCATGATACTCACAGACCCATCTGGCCAAGGCAACATTGATTCTCCCTCCTCTTGACCCTGAAAGAGTGGATATATTACATTATGCCAGAAATTTCAAACCTACTTACACAGCTAAAGGGGTCTGCCATTCATCCTCACCTGAGCACCTTCAAGCTAACAGCTTGGAAGATTGGGTTCTGACCCCAAATACTGCAGCCTGTTCTACAGAAGTGCTATGTATCCTGAGAGAGGCAAGACAACTGAATACCAGAAAATTAAACTTGTCCAAATGGAAAAGATTTTGTCTTCTGTGCAAGGACAAAAATATTAACCCTTCACTGGCAGACATAAACCTAGTGTTAGAAGACCTGTCAAGACTACTTCACCAGGAACATTCTTATTCCAGTGTTAAAGTACATGCTTCGGCTATCTCTGCTTGCCTTACCCTCTCTTCCCTTCTGTTCTCACCCCACCTGAAACTTTTCCTTAAAGGGGTCATACATTTTAAACCCTCAGGAGAATCCCTGCCCCACCACAAGATTTAAACTATGTCTTAGAAAAACTTACATTACCACATTTTGAGCCATCAGTTTCTGCTCCCATAAAGATGCTCACTTGGAAGACCATCCTGCTCATAGCCATCACTTTAGCCAGGTGAGTGTCAGAGCTACAAGCCCTGATATGCAAGGCACCCTTCACTGTGTTCCACAGGGACAGGGTAACCCTTAGAACTAATCCCTACTTTATGCCCAAAGTAGAGCCAGATCTCCCTTCAAATCAAGCTTTTCATTTGCCAGTGTTCTTCCCTAACCCACTGTATAAATTGTATCAAATCTTGCACTCCCTGGATGTACATAGACAAATCAGGTATTACCCGGACAGGACAAAATTCCCTAACAGAACAGACCAAGTGCTGGTGGCATTTGCAGAAGGAAAAGGCAGACCAGTCTCCAAACATACTATCTATAAGTGGATAACCAACTGCATTACCTTCTGTTATACCCATCATGTTAAGCCATTGCCATCTCATGTCAGGGCCTTCTCCATCAGACGCATTGCAGCCACAATTGCCATTCTTAAAGGTGTTCCTACAAAGGCTACTCTGGAAACTGCCACATGGACATCTGTACACACCTTTATTAAAGATTTCCGTTTAGCCACTGCCTCCAAGGCTAGGGCAGGATTTACAACTGCCATCCTACAAAACCTGCTTTCCCCAGGGGCCAACAGACTGCTTGCCCCCAACTTGCAGCTTTGGGAGTCTTCCCAAGGATCAGTGATGCAACATTGACTTAAAAGAATATTGTACAGTTGTATCACACTTACCATAATTGTAGATGTTCTAGTAGATCAGTGTAGCAGATCAAATTCCCACCCTCCTACCCTTCTGACTGCTTTGTTCTCCTGCCCTCCCCAATTCCATGGGGGAGGGAGGGGAGGGGAGGAAAGCATTTTAGATGTATAGTTCTTATCCACCATCCTCCTCTACACTTACTTTTAACTCATAGCTGGTACATTCCTGTCCAAAAAAATTCATGTCATTTGGATGGGTCGTGCTGTCCTCGGGCATCAGACTGCTGTTCGCAGTCTAGAAAAAAAGGATGGTGCTGATGGATGCCCCCTTATCTCCTGATGTCCAAACGTCAGACATCGGATGTCCATCAGCATGGGATGATGAAAATACTCTGGAAATCGGGCTGCTCGTGGGGGCCTCTGCATGGCAGGAAGACCCAAGGATCAGTACTACAACACTGATCTACTCGAACATCTACAATAACAGTAAGTATAACGCAACTGTACTTTCTGCTGCTAAGACTCTGATACTGCCTGCCTGTTGTCACTCTTCACTCTACTTACAATACCAAATTGCTTCAAGTGACAAAGAAAAAGAAAATTCTTAGGTTTATTTTAAGTAGCACCGCCTATGAATATCACCGCAAAATCATTCATAATATGGAATGGATGCCTGTCTTAACAGCTAGAGCCATATTACTGCTTGATTCCCTTACATTTAGAACTAAAACTGCTGTCTCCGAGTCAAAACCAGCCTTATGATATGAACCACAAGCTGGGATCTTCTATCCCAAACTGAGGAGTAACACACCTGATGACATAAAATGTCCAATAATTTCAATATATTTAAGAAAAAGCTAACATTGCAGCTAATAAAACCGACACAGACTTAGCTGATGGTTAATATTCTTCTATTCTCATTATTGTACTCTTCCTACAACATTTACATTGTACCTTATTCTTTTATTTACCAAACACATGTCCATAGGTTATATGATAACTGTATTATAAACTACCTACGTTTGTATAAACTTCTTGATTCCATATACCTGTGCCCCTAATACTTTCTTCCAATTAATACTTTCCATTGGCTTAAAACTTCTATTCATTTTATCACTTTTGTGCGATTACTACATCTAATACATGGTTTATTTCCCCTTCTGTGTGTCTTATTGTTTCTTTTCCCCTATTTTGTATATCCCTATTCTCAGTACTTAGTGTTACAACTAGCCTACTGTGTTCTTTTTCATTTATGTGCATTTCTTTCCTTTATTCAGCTGTAGAATTGATGGCCATTCTCTTGCATTGTATCTTCAATATAGTGCATCATTAACGTCTTATTATAGCTTCATAGATGTGTACTAGGCTAACTACCACAAGGGTCTTTTTAAACCTGTCCATGCATCCCAAATTTCTGACAAGTTCTGGTACCCTTGATTAGTGTAAGCAGGGGCTTGGGAGGTGAAATATTCACAAGCAGGGGCCTGGGAGATGAACCATTTACAGGCTGCCTGTGTCCATTAGAGATATAGGTGCCAAACCAGGGATGAATTTCCTGTTCCCCATCCAGTTGTCCAAGTTGCACTTGAATTGGGTTAGGGAGGAACTCTGCTTCACATGGATGGGGAGCCTATTCCAGAGAAGAGGTAGTCTCTGGGTTACATACCTATCTCTCCAGCAGGTCCTATTTATGTCACAGGCAAGGTTGAAATCTTTAGAATGGGTAGTTCTGGTGCTGTTTATTTTGCAGATATGCAGGAGGTCCATCAGAGTGGGGTCTGACAATGCCTTGTATGCCAGGCATAGATCTTCCCTCAACAGTCTGTAGGAGACAGAATGCAGGGATATGGCCTTGAGGTGGTCTGCATTTGACATGTTATTAAAGGCCTGTATTCTTTTAGTGAGGAACCTCTGTGAATTTTCCAATTGTTGGATTTGGCTGGTTAGGTACATACCAAATGGGGCACTGTACTCAATGACATGTCTGATGAATGCTGAATACAGTGGAACAACTACTTATTTTGATCTAGATGCTGTACCTTTGTTTGAGTTGCACAGCATAGAATGATTTTCTCAGTACTGTAGACACGTGATGGTCAAAGGCTAGATTACTGTCTGTGTGTCCCCAAGTCACTGTCTGCTGGGTCAACTCTTAGGGGTATGTTGTCAGTATGATAGTTTCCAGGGGTGGATGACTGCCCAAAGGATACTGTTATGCATTTCTTGCAATTTAGTTTTAGTCTATGGCTCTGGCACCAGTTGTTTGCCTGCATCAGCCCTTCCTGGAGAACATTTGGGTCAGTGGGAGATTCAGTGACAGCTTCTAATTTGCAATCATTTGCAAATTTATTCAGCCAGAGGCCATTGATGTTGGCCCTGACTTTAGAAAAGTAAATGCCAAAAAGGAGCAGGCCCCGGACTAATCCCTAACAGGCTCTGCATGTGGCTAGCTTCTTTGTAGAGGTGGACTTTTCAGTTTTAACTTCCAGAGTCCTGTCTGTGAGCCAGCTGACTGTTCACCGGGTGCCATAAGGGTTTGTACCTAACCTCATAAGTTTGTCAACAATGCTCAAGTGGGGGATTGTGTCAGATGATTTGGCCAGGTCAAGGTAGGCAGTGTTAACCATTTTGCCTTCATCCATTGCTTTGGTGACTGTCTTAAAGAAGTCCAGTAGGTTAAGTAGGCATGATCTGCCCTTGATGAAACCAAATTGGGCTGAGTCTGGTGTCTGGAGGTTTCCTATGTCATTACTGATCATTTCCATAATTCTTTCCATGCCTTTGCATATGAGACTTTTGAGATGTATGGATCTGTAATTTCCAGGGTCTGTAGTTGTCATTTGTGCATAGGAATGACTGTTGCTTATGTTTTTCATATCACTGTTGCAGTATTCTTTGGAGTAGGGATCCCCTGCCAAAGGCAGCCTGAAGTGTGGCCAGTACAACAAAGCCTTTTGGTTGTATAGGGTAAACCGTACATCACACGTATGCTCCCCGCATAGGGCATAAAAGTGACGTCTGGAAGTACCATCCTCAGAACTTCTTTGCCATCAGTCTATACAACATCTTTGATTGTCAGTCTGAAAGCTCATTCGTCTGCTTACTTCTACCACTTTCAGATAAGTACCCCCATTGTCATTTTTGTTTTTATTATCTTATGTTTGCCTTCATTCTGGTTGTTGGGTTTCATGTCATCCAGCAAGGGGAAATTCCAGTGCGGGAGACAAATTCCCCATAAAGATCATCACGAGCAGTGTTTGTGTTTAGGCACTTCCCACAACCATACGTCTTGTGAGATTTGTCAGTCCTTTGTCCCTAAGATATTGTAGAGTCAGCTTTCTTCCCTCATGTTTTACCATGAGAACCAACAACTTAAATTGTTGGCTAAGGATGCCATGGAGAGATCTTCCTGACCCAAGGGCCAGCCGTCTGCGAAGAAAAAGGCCAAGAAGGTCCGGTCTGATTCTTCGGGTGTACCACCTCAACCGGATGTCTGTCTTGAGCCTGGTGAAAGCCCGGAGGATTGCCCATTTTCTGTCTGATTCCTCTGCCTCGACTGCTTCGGAGGCTGGCATGGATCAGATGCCACACACATGCCTGTGGGAGCTTTGCAGACATCTACCTCAGATGTACAGGGGGAACTGCAGCTGTAGCTGGTTATTACTGAAGGGCCTAGGGATGTTCCTCAAATTTTAGTAAGGGAAGAGGTTCCAACTACCATTGAGTGTTATCAGGGGTCTGAGCCTTTAAAGTTTTTCAATGCTGTTGTCCCACTCAAAAAGAAGCAGAAAACTAAACATATTTAACCTGCTTTTAAAGATCCTCAGAGTGAATGGCAAAACTTCACTCAAGGCCAGTTTAATACCCTTATAGGTTCATAGGTTGGTACTAGGCTATCGGCCCTAGGGCCTGTACAAGCCTAGCTGTAACCATTCCCTGGCTACTTCTTCCCACAGTATTTACTTCCCTGGACCCCTGTCTAACAGGACATCTCAGACCTCCACAGGGTGTTTCTGGACCTGCCACCCCCAGTCTCCTACCCCACTTAATAGACCTAAGGAGCAGGGCTCTTCTGAGGATGCTGCTGCTGATTGTGATGAAGAATCCTTGACTTATGCCTCCCATATTCCTTTTCACATGGGACTGTGCTCAGGTGTCTGATGTCCAGAAGAGGTGCTATGAGCTTCTACAAATGGAGTCTCCTAGACTATCTGCCGTTTCTCCTGTTCTTGTTGGATGCTTCTTCCAGTGCTTTCCATGCTGCCGTTCCTGATAAGGTCTGATCATAAGTAACAATCATACCTGAGTCTCCCCCCCCCCCCCCCCAAGAGTAAAAAATGATGAAAATTTTCTCCAAAGCAAAATATAGCCTTCTAAGTGATGGCATAAATAGTTTCAAATCCCCTGCTACCACTGTCAACAATGACTCTTACAAGAGGTGTACACAAATGCCCTGTATAAACACCTACAAAAATGTATAGACTCAACTGTACCTGAACGGATCAAAACAAGGTCCTCACAAAAAACAAGCCACCCTGTTGGACATCAAGCATAAATAGGCTGTACAACAAGAGGAAGAAACTAATGTTTAAGAACAAGAGGGAACTGACTCAGCAGAGGAAGGACACCCTTCACAGCTTGAACAGGCAAACTGGATATCTTGTAAAGTAATCAAAAGCCAATTATGAAGCTGAACTAGCATCCCTGGCTAAGAATAATCAAAATACATTCTTTTTTTTACTTCAGAAATCTAAAAGGGGAGGCTCAGCTTTGTGCTGAACTAGTAGTGGACAGTAACACTCATACTGACCCTGAGGACATTGCCAACCTGCTAGGAGACAGATTTGGTGCAAACTTTACCCCCATGTCCACACCAGACATACCCCAAAGGATAACTGTCCTCCACCTAGTATCTCCAAAGAGCAGGTCATAACTGCAATCTCCATGGCCAAAAACACAGCCTCTATAGGACCAGATAACACCAAAGGCTGCCTGCCAAATGGTCTAAAACAGGACCTAGCAGAACCACTTAGCACTGTCTTTAACCACAGTCTGAGTACTGGCTTTGTCCCAGCAGACTGGAAAATAACAGTAATTCCCTTCACAAAGGGGGTCCATCAACCGACCCTGGGAGCTATAGAGACCCATAAGCCTAACCATCCTTATTTGTAAGGCCACGGAGCAAATCATTGTGGACGTTATCAACAAGGACATAGGTGACCTTCATACTCTTGACTTGACCCAATTTGCCTTTAAGGGTAGATCATGCTTATTAAATGTGGTGGATTTCTTCAAGAATGTCACCAAAGCCCTGGATGATGGCAAAACAGTACATACAGCCTGTCTGACTTAGCCAAGGCTTTTGACACAATCACCCACTCAGCCATCATTGAGAAACTCACCACCCAGCTGGGAATTAACCCATATGTCACTAGATGGGTAGCCAACTGTCTCACTGACATAATGCATACAGTCAGATTTAGGGATTCTACCTCTACCAGCAGAACAGTTACCAGTGGTGTACCACAAGGATCTTTGTTGGGCCTTCTGCTGTTTGGAATCTATTTCTCAGAAGTCCAGGTGAAAATAGATGGCCTGTGGCTTAACAAGTTTGCTGATGACTGCAAACTGGGTGCAGTCATTGAGTCCCCCAACAATGTTGACATACTACAAAAAGGGCTTACACAGACAAATGATTGGTGCCAAAGCTACGGACTTAAACAAAATGCAAAAAAAATGTTACCATCCCTTTTGGCAAAGGGAACATCCCTGCAAATTACAGTGCTAACAGTATCCCCCTTAGCTCAAACCCTGTGTTGAGAGATTTGGGAACACAGGTTGATAGTAACCTTAACTTCGATCACCATATATCCACAGTGGTAAGGAAGGCCTTCAATGTTGCACATCTCGAAAGTAAGGGTGTGGCATCCAGAGCTAAGGCTTGTTAAAGTCATAAAGAAATAAATAAAGAATATACCTTATATGCCTTCAGTCAGGAACAACACTTTAGGATGTGTAAACAGAAATTTTATTCTTACAGCGCTGGGAGACGATCTTCATAGCAGTTGGTAAATCAGTCTCACTTTACATAGAAAAACTGTATTTTTTTGCATTTTTCTTATCAAACTTTTCATGCAGCTTTCTTACATTACAATGACTCTAACTAATAGAAAACTTTGCAAATGTCCTGATCCCTCATGATTTTTGCCTCGGACTTCACGTGAGCACCTTCCTATATATGACTCATCCGCTTGCAAGGGTTCTTGTTTTCTGAATTTGGATGTTTCAAATCTTCCCTAGCAACAACACACTCCTAGCCTAGAGGAGTCAGGCTAACAAATTCCTTTTACAATAGCTGACATGCCTCAACTTCATACACCTGCTTTTTCCTTGTTACATATTAAAAAAATGCAGTTGAGACACAGCAATAACTCAAGCTTATGAAGCTGTATTTTTCCCAGCCCTGCATACAAATTATATTTGCTTTTTAATAATCATATTATAGCATCATTAATGAAACTGAAGTTAATATACATTTTAATAAGATGATCTTGTCTCATAACAGTTCCTCCCTTTGACACTATTAGTGTCATATCATACACGTAATTATATTTTTATTTTTCTTAACTTGATAAAGTATGCCTCTGCATCATAGTATTTATCGTCATTTTTTGTCAAAATAGAACTGTCATTGATTGGTGCATGCAGTGGCATTTCATGTGCAGGTGAAGTTAAACATCTTGTAATTACAGCCTTTAGAATAGAAAACACCAAAATGATCACAAATGTAATAAAAAGTACAATGACAATACCCTGGGTTATGCTAGTTCCCAGGTTACCAAAAATACTGTCCAACCATCCAAAAAGTGTCCATTGTTTTGATGTTTTGTCCAAATCTTTTGCTCCATGAAATTTGCCAGTTTTCCTGCTCATCATGATAGTCACTAATATATGAACAGCAGTGACTCCCTATCAGGGCAGATGATCCCCCTTTTGCAGCAAGCATTATATTAAGTGCCATTTGATTCTGTAGCACCAGTTTTCTTTTCAGTCATTTTTCGATTTGCCATCCTGATGTGATGTGATGTTTCAATGGCCACCTCCTGTAGAATTTGAGCACGCATGGTGATTTCAAGCATTGTCCTTTGCACTCTGTATCTAGGATTAAAAATTGAAAATACTTGCTGTGCCGAGTTGGTTGATTGCTCTTATTTCTCAGTCTGCCTGCTGATGGGTGTTCGAAATGTTGAATAGCAGGAGTAATATAGCTTGCAAAGCAACATCTAGACCAGTTTGTAGGCAACCAGTTTGTACTAATGGTCACTTATCATGCCCACGCCACACCCCCAGTAATCTTTTTAAGTGCAAAGAGCCTAACACACTTTCATGCCTGGTGTCATTACATTTCCTTTTTCCTACTGGCACAGTCCCATTTCTGGCATAACATGTGTCTCCATGATGTGTGGTCGCAAGTTGAAGAGACACAACCTTTGAAAAATCAGTTACATTGCGCCAGGTTAAGCTGATGTCATTAAAGTCCTTTTCAAATGACACCTGTGATGCAGGGATGGGAATCATAGGAATCTCTGCCTTAGAATGATGAGGTATATGTGAACATATCTAGCAATTTGTTTTGTTTAGATATTTGGCATATTGCCGAAGGACCAGGAAGAAACTGTTTTCTCTGGACCAGTTTATAGAAGGAAACAGCAGCAGAAACCAAGCAAAATTGCCTGTTACCACTGGATTCATCATGGACTGCTACTGAAGTTGACCTTTATCTGTCACACCTCGATCTTCCTCTGTTGGCTGTGAGGATTCGTGTGGGGTCCCCATGCGGCAGATCTTTTTGCAATTAGATGAATGGATCCACATTGGTAGTCCTGCACTGAGAACTGCAGTCAATATTGTTAGCAGGACTTGAAAAGGACCCTTCCACCTCTGGCTGAGGCTGTTTTGACAGGGCTGGTCAGGAGGCTTTGGTAACGCTGCTCTTACTGTTGATTGATATTGCTGCAAAACATTAAGGAGTTTCCTGCAATAAGAAATCATAGCATCATCTGACAAAGTTAAATCGGCATTTTGCACTGGAGGGGTAGCTGGATGGGCCATGGGTCTCCCTATTAATATTTCATATGGACTCAACTTCCTGGTGGCATTCATTGAGTCCCTCATACTCGTTAATGCTAAGGAAAAAGCACTGGGCCACTTTAAGTGGGTTTCAGCACAAATCTTTGAAATTTTATTTTTAAGGGTCCTCTTTACCTTTTCCACTAATCCAGATGACTGCAGATGGTTGGGGCAGTGAAGACTCAACTTGTTATTAAAAGTTTTGCGTAATCCCTTAAGCAATGCATTATTAAAATGTGTTCCCTGGTCACTATTAACAGTACATGGTATACTGAATCTCGGTATTTAGTTATACAGAAACTTTTTGATGACTGTGACTGCATCAGCTTTGCGACATGGGAAAGCATCTACCCATGCTGAGAACATACATACCACCACCAAAATAAATTGTAAATTATTAGTCTTAGGCATCTGGATAAAGTCCAGCTGTACGTTAACAAAAGGTCCTCAGGGTGGAGGTAAACGATGCAGTCTTATGTTGGCATGTTTAATTATATTATACTCTAAATATATACTACAATTTTGTACATACTGAACTATCAAAGAAGAGACATGAGGGGCATACCATCTTCCGGTAATTTGATTAAATAAAGCTGTCTTATCTGTATGGGCCGGTAGATGATATGCCCTTACCAGGTAAGGTAGCAAAGAGGCAGGCACCACCAGTCAGCCGTCCGGGTGTCGCCATATGCCGTCAGAGGATTTTGTGCATCCATCCTTGAGCCACCTCAGAACTTCTCCCTGTAATGCTTCAGCTTGAAAGGCTGACAACTTTTCAAAATCAAACACATCATTGCTGTTGCAGTTTGTTATTGTTAACATACACAGATTTTTGCGACAATCTACTACTGCTTGTTTAGTAGCTTGGTCTGCTAAACTGTTACCCTTTGTTATAACATCCTTGCCCTTTTGATGGGCACAACATTTGATTACAGACAGCCTCTTAGGTAACAAAAGTGCATCTAACAATGATCTTGTGTACCCTGAATTTTTAATTTGATTTCCTGAAGAGGTCAAAAACCCTCTCTCTTTCCAAAGTTGCCCAGAATCATGTATCACCCCGAAAGCATAACGGCTGTCTGTAAAAATATCGGCCACTTTGTCTTTGGCTAACTCAGAAGCTTTTTGCAAAGCCACTAGCTCAGCTATTAGAGCAGAGTGAACACCCTCTAATCTTTGTTGCAACAATATTGTCTCTTCGGTGCAGACGACTGTTTCTGGGATCAGCTTCCCTGTTTGATTTCTTCCACAGGAGCCATCTGTGAACAAGTTCAGTTCGGTATTGGGTATAGGAGTGGCATTTAAGTTCTCCATAGGAGAAAGCAAATAGTTACACACACACATTAGGCTCTTCACCATCCTCAGCAGTAGGCAACAGAGATACTGGATTTAGAAAAGGACAGTGGATCAGAGAACTAGAGGGATCAGAAAGAAGTGTAAGTTCATATCTAGTTAGACTTGCAGTCGAGAATGTTTGATTTTTCATTTTAAGCAAAAGAGATGATACAGAATGAGGGACAGCTACTGTGAGATCATGCCCAAGCACCAACGATTGTGCCAGATTAACTAGAATGGCAGCGGCAACTGCCGTTAAACAGGGTGGAAAACCTTTTGCAACTGAATAAAGTGCTGTGTTGCAGTAAGCTAATGGATTATAGCTGTCCCCATGTTTTTGTACAAGTACTCCTTGAGCAAATCCATTTCTTTCATGACAGAATAAAATAAAAGGTTTATTATAGTCTGGTAACCCTAAAGCTGGGGCAGTAGCTAAAGCTTGCTTTAAGTTCTGAAATTAATTTTCCTCTTCACTATTCCATAGGGGAGGCTCTGCTGTATCCTGCTTTAAAAGATTTGTCAAAGGTATGGCAATTTCTGCGTAGTTAGGGATCCACTGTCTGCAGTATCCTGTCATACCTAGGAAAGACCTAAGTTGTCGCTGTATCGGATATGGGGCCTTACATATTGCATCGATAAGAGATTGTAACACTTGCCTGCTACCCTGAGATATTAAATGACCAAGATAACATACCTGAGATGACCACAATTTTAGTTTTTCTCTAGACACTCCCTTTTCTGCAAGGATAGTCAGAAGATGCAAGGTATCCTGCTGACCTTGCTGAAATGCGTTTGATGCTATTAGTAAATCATCTACATATTGTACTAACACAGACCCATCCGGAAATGTCACATTCTTCAAATCTTTTTTAGAATTTGAGAAAATAGTGAAGGAGATTCAGTATATACTTGTGGCAACCGCGTCCATGTGTATTGCTGTCCTTGATAAGTAAAAGCAAACAGAAACTGACTGTCAGGGTGAATATGTGTAGAAAAGAATGCTGAACATAAATCTATCAAAGAAAAGTAACTAGCTGTAGGTGGTATGCAATTCACTATTGTTGCTAGGTTTGGAACAACAGGAAAAGTAGGTAGTACTGCATTATTTACAGCCCTCAAGTCTTGTACATATCTGTAAGTATCCTTCCCTAGCTTTTTCACTGGAAAAATAGGAGTATTACAAGGGCTTTTAGCTGGTATTATTATTCATTGCTGTATTAGAGACTGAATTACAGGTTTGATTCCCTGCTCTGCTTCCGGCTTTAGTGGATATTGGGGAACTCTAGGGAGAGATTTTGATGGATTTAATTTTATTTTTACTGGTTCTGCTGATTTCAGTATACCTACTTCATTTGCATGCTTAGCCCACAAGTTGGCAGGTACCTGCTGCAGTAACTCTCCATCTGCCTGTATGCTTCCAACAGGCTGTTCCTCAGCTTTTGCTAAAACTGCCAGTACTTCCCCCTCTGATTCTGTTGGAACATTTAGATATACCCCTTCTGGGGTACAGTAAATAGTACAACTCAGATTACATAACAAATCTCTTCCCAGCAGATGTACTGGTGCAATAGTACTCAAAAGAAAAGAATGCTTTTCTTCGATTGGACCTAAAGAAATGGGGATGAGTTCCAAAACAGGATACATAACCGTAGTATTTGTCGATCTGACTGCCTTTACTTTATGCTCTGATACTGGTATTGTGACTATTTGGAGTAATTTTTAACACTGTCCTAGTGGCTCCAGTGTCCACCAGAAATGGGGTTTTCTTTGAATTTATTTTCATCTTAATGTAGGGTCCATCTTGATCTATTGGCAGTAGAGGGTTAAGCTGTACTTCTGTGTTATTTTATTGACCTAGTCAGTATGGAGCTTCCTGACTCCTTCCAGTCTGCAGAGATGGTGGAGGAAAAACTGCATTATTATAACTTGGTTGCCATTCAGTCCAAGTATCTTGGGCTCTTTGCATTTGCCTGTGTGGGCATGCATTCCCCTCTCCAATGTCCTGCTTCTCCACAATTGAAGCAAGATGTGTTAGATGAAGCCAGAGGGGTGCTGCCAGCTCATTGTTGCCAACCAGCTGCACCTTGTTCCCCTTGACCAGCAATTTTGCTAAATCCTCTGGCAATTTCTCTACCCCTTCCCCTGCTTCTGCCTCGATCCCTTGGGTTTTCCAGCTGCCTGATTTGTAAAGTCAGCAGCATATCCTCAGTATCCTTTCTCTGTTTTTCCTGATACTCTGTACAGTGATTTTCAACACGTAATAAAGACTATTAAGTTCTTTCCTTGCCAGTCTGTGAGCACTTGCTTTATTTGATTTTGTACAGGGGCTTGCAGACCCGCACAAAGGCTGCTGCAATAGCTGGCTTAGCTTGCTCTTTCTGCGTCTGCTATTCCTGAATGTCTAGCAAATACTGTCTTAAGGCGACTCAAGTAATCTGCAGGGGCTTTCCCCTTTATTTTGTTTACATGCCTGTATTTTAGACCAGTCAGTCTTAACTTGCCACACATCTGTAATTTTGTTTAACAATGCTGTTTGT
Organism: Protopterus annectens; assembly: GCF_019279795.1. Lineage (NCBI taxonomy): Eukaryota > Metazoa > Chordata > Ceratodontiformes > Protopteridae > Protopterus > Protopterus annectens. The sequence goes on along the minus strand of NC_056727.1, from coordinate 828,441,097 downwards.
TTATCTGTGAATGCATTCCCTGTGAGAGTGAAATCTGTTATCTCAGCCTTTTCCAGTAACTGCTTTCATACTTTTTCTGACTTAACTACCCTCAGCAGTTGATTTAAATCTGTCAAAGTAGGATTGTAACATTCTATTATAGTTTTTAATTCTTCTTTGAATTTTAATTATTAATTTCAACAATTGGCTAAGCTTCTGGTGTCATTCAAAGGGGATCCAGTGTCTGTCAGCCTGGGATGACATGCTCGACTAGCCACACTGCTCCGCTAGAGACGGCTTGCACCTGTCACCCTTAGGCTTTCGAATACTGGCCAAGGCCCTTGCCATCCCCATAGTGCCTTTTTTAGGCAAGACTCAAAAGACAAGCCCACCGCCGTAAATAGCACAGGTAACAAAAAACTGAGGGTAATGCTACTCAGTGCCAGAAGTCCAAACCTTAAAATGCATGCACTCGAGGCACTCCTCAGTATGGAGAAAATCGATATATGTGCAGTAACAGAAACCTGGTTTAAGGCTGCAGAGAGCACCCCAGCACTACCAGGCTACAATTCATACCATACATTTCGGCCACAAAACCTGGACCAAAATACAAAAGGTGGGGGCGTATCCATATCCATCAATGATACCCACATCTCCAGGTTAGTGGCACAGCACGATGCTTCAGAGATCATCCACGTGCAACTAACAGTGGGCAAAACTGCTATTCAAATTATAGCTTGCTACAGATCACCCACCATGTCCCAGGACCCCCACTCTGCATTCCTGGAAACACTGAGAAACATAAAGGTCCTACCAAACACACTGATATTGGGTGATTTCAATTACCCAAACATTAACTAGGAGAACTACTCAAGTACAAACTCCCTTGCCCAACATTTCCTAGAATTTATAAACTCAAATGCCCTGGATCAACTGGTTAACACCCCCACCAGAGGTGACAACATATTGGACCTGGTCATCACCAACATGGGCGACCGGTGTTCCACACCAGAGGTCAACCCCTCACTGGTTAGATCTGACCATAAACTAATCACTCTGGATATCCATATTCTGCCCCCCCCCCCCCCCTGGTCAAAGAAACCACTGTGAAAAACTTTTCAAAGCAAACTTCATTACTTAAGACCAAGGTAGGAAGTTTCAAAGCCCCCATGCTAAAGGATAACACTGTCCAAGCTGCAAAATCCTTTACTAATGCACTCTACGGGCACCTACAAGAATGCATGGATTGTGCTATCCCAAACAAAACCAAGACTCACTCCTCCAAGAAAAGGAAACCAGTCTGGTGGACCCCTGCCATAAACAAGCTATACAATAGAAGGAGGAAACTAGTACAGAAAAGAGTAAAATCCCAAGAAGGGAAGACATCCCTGATCAGTATCAGCAAGAAAGTACGTTCCCTCATAAAATCATCCAAGGCTAGCTTCGAAAGAAAAATTGCCATGGACTCCCAAGGTAACCACAAGGCATTCTTTAAATATGTCAAGAATCTAAGTGGCAATTCTCAGATCTGCTCAGAGTTAGTGCAGAATGGCACAAAATACACTTAACCGACCAATATAGCCAACATCTTCACCCCCCTCTCACCTCCAAAAGGGCTTATAACTGTACCAGAAGAATGTAGTGCCCCTGAAATCCCAGACACTCAGGTTAAAACAGCCCTCTCCAAAGCCAAAAACACAGCATCAGTGGGACCGGACGGTGTCCCAGGCTGCGTCCTACACGAGCTCAAAGATGAACTAACCCCTCACCTAAACACACTGTTTAAACTCATCCTCTCCACAGGCTACGTGCCCACAGAGTGGTGCACAGCAACAATTATTCCACTCCATCAAGATGGAGCCACAACGGACCCCGGGAACTATTGCCCTATAAGCCTGACTAGCTTGGTCTGCAAAGCTATGTAGTGCATCATCATGGATCTCATTAACAGAGACATTGGAAACCTCCAAACACTGGACCCTACCCAGTTTGGCTTTGTTAAGGGTAGATCATGCCTCCTAAACCTGGTGGACTTCTTTGAGACAGTTACCAAGGCTATAGACGAGGGGAAAGGTGGCCCACACAGCCTTCCTAGACCTTGCAAAGGCCTTCGACACCATTCCCCACTCAGATATTATAGACAAGCTCACCAGCCTGAACATAAACCCCTATGTCACGAGATGGGTTGCCAGCTGGCTCACGGACAGAACCCACATGGTAAGAATTGCAGGAACTAGGTCTGACTCTAAACCGGTTTCAAGTGGCGTTCCCCAGGGCTCAGTCCTAGGACCCCTCCTGTTCGGCATATACTTCTCAGAGGTACAGGCAAGCACAGGAGGACTATGGCTGATCAAGTTCGCAGATGACTGCAAACTAGGGGCTATCTTTCCGGCTGACACAGACATCCTCCAAAAGGGTCTCACTGAGACAGATACCTGGTGTCAAAACTATGGCCTCAAGTTAAATGCCAAAAAGTGCATAGTCATCCCCTTTGGAAAAAACAAAGTATCCACAAACTACCACATAGGTGTTATTCCCCCTAAATATGGAAGACGTAACAAGCGATCTGGGGACTCAAGTCGATAGTAACCTCTCCTTTGATAATCGCATTGCCAAAGTGGTTAGAAAATCCTTCTATGTGGCCCACCTTATTCACAAAAGGGTTTGCATCCATACCGAAAGAGGTCATTGGGCCCCTCTATGCATCACTCATCAGACCCATCATAGAGTACAATGCCCCATTTGGGATGTACCTTACAAGACACCTGCAACAACTGGAAAGACCACAGAAGTACCCCACCAAGAGGATCACTGGCCTCAAGCAGATGCCCTATGCAGCTCGACTGAAGAAACTCCAGCTGTACTCTGTTGCATACCGCCTACTCAGGGGTGATCTCTGCCTGACATACAAGGCTATGTCCAACCCAGAATTGCTGGACATGCTCCACCTAAAGAAAACCATATCCCCTCTAGCCACACGCTCCAGGGATCTAAACCTCACCACAACAATAAATAGGACGTGTTGGAGGGATAGATTCCTGTCCCAGAGACTTCCCATGCTCTGGAACAAGATTCCAATCTACATTAGGCAGAGCTCCTCGCTAACCCTCTTCAAGAGAAACCTTGACGAGTGGAAGGGAAACAGAAAGTTTACCCCAGGGATCACTTCAGTGGCTCTGCTGGACAGAGGCACAGGGAACTAATCTAAGGGGGCAGTGAAAACCAACACATTCCAGCTAGGCTTATAAATGCCTTCGGGCAGATAGCCTAGTACCTACCTATGAACCTGTAATGGATCTTTTCTAATATTTGGAAAAAGTTTTAGACATAGTATGCAAATCAGCAGGGGTCCAAGGATGATGAACAGTTCCCTATTGTTATCTCCCAAAATTTTCCTGAGAAGTGCCAAGAGATCCCCTCCAGAGGTTGTAATCTTTTGTTGTACCTTGTCATGTGAGCGTGTATGGCGAGATACAGGAGTGTCAAATACTAATGCCCCTGTTGGGGAAGTAGAAGCTATCTGAGAAGGATAGGAAGAAGAACCCCCCTCGATTGCAGACGCCTGTTTAGAAGATGAAGACTGAATGGGGAACCAGTCTGAGATGTACCAGTATCACGTGAACTGGGTGTCCAATGGACAGTAGACTGAAAGGTAGGGGTCTGAGAAACAATAGAGTCTTGTAGAGGATATGGGGGTGGGGGTGCAGTAGCTTCTGGAGGACTGTCATCCTCTTCAGAAGTTTCTGCTTTTTGGCCATCCTCAGTTTGTTCCAAACCTGCTAAGACGAGATAAAGGGACCCCTTTGTACTGGTCTTTACTGCCTTTTTAACCTCTTTTACTTGTTGCAACAATTTCTTATTAACATCCTGCAACCCTCTTAATGCTGACTCCTTTTCCCTTTTAAGTGCTTCACTGTACCAAGAATAAAATGCTGTCATTTGTTCCCCACTTACTTTGCTTTTCTTTTCTTCCAAAATACCTTTCAGTGTCATCAATTTACTCTTATCATGAGTTCAATTTAATGGAAGTACCCCACCAGAACAATTCTTAGTAAACTGAAACCAGTCATGCAGATATTTACAACTTTCTTTCCCATAGTTAAAATACATAAAATATGCAGGTGTTCCCTTTTCAGGGATTTGATCTTGCTTGCTTATCTTTGCTCTCATTTTTCTTATTTTATAAATAAGTAATAATAAAAATGTTAGGCTTACCTTACAACTCCTAGATTCTGGCAGTTCCAAAGACAGAAAATAACTAATAATCTACACACCATACGGGGGGGGGGGGGGGGGGGGTAGGAAGTCTGTCGGCATGCAGCAACAGAAGAGAGGTTTCGATCAGCCTTTTCCCATAGCACCCCCTTGCTTTCATTCCAATGTGAGCTCAAAAGTTACAGCTCGAGCATTGCAGTCGGGATAATGGGGCGGATGGGTACTGTGTCCAGAACTGACCACTCTTTCGGACCCTCTGAGGGTACTTCCACACAATCACACTTTTTAAAGTCCCAGTGTGCTTTAGGCTCATGAATTTAGTTTAACAACGGACACCTCTATGTCCTATCATGCGATAGGCTGATGAATTTGTTTTAACAGTGTATAGTCTACGTCCCAATCATGCTATGGGCTCATGAACTTGTTGCATAGTCTACGTCCCAATCATGCTGTGGGCTCAAGAATTTGTTTTAACAGTGTATAGTCTATGTCCCAATGATGCAGTGGGCTCATGAACTTGTTGTAACTTTATCTTTAACTTTTAACTTTTTCTTTTCTTTCTCTCATGCATTCATACATTGACAGAATACAACATCTCTCATACTTCTTACCTTTCAGTCCTCAGGGTACTGCCCTCAATACAAGGCAGTTCGTTGTGTTAATTTGTCCTTTACTATATGTGCACATACATTTACTATTCTCATTTGCTGTGAGGTCCTCCCACTATTAATAAAGGGTTGGGAGGGTGGCCTAATGGTTAAGGTGTTTGCCTTACAACCACAAGGTACAGGGTTTGAGCCTCACAAGGGATAATTGGCTAGGCTTACAATGGCTCGCAAGGGCAGTTAGCTTAGTACTAACCTATGAATCTATGAACAAAGTAATCTAGATTTGCCTATCACCGTTTTCCTAAACATGAGCTTCACCCACCCAGATTGGCTGGGTGAAAGCGCTAAGTGTGTTACAATAAATTTTGGAAAACGGTGATATCAGTCTATGGATTACTTTTGTTTCTTTAATATTAGTCTTTTGTTGTGTTCGTATTTTTCCTCCCACTATTACTTGTATACCTTACAAACAACTCAGTCAAACACAAACACAGTTATGCACTTATTCTACAAACACAGTCATGCACTTATTCTACATTTTGCTAAAATTGTCTAAAAGAGAGAGAGAAAAAAAACACAAACCGACCCTTTTCCCTTACAAATTTTCCTGCCAAGGCTAGTATGTTTGCACACCCTGAGTAGCTGCACATCTGAGTCTCTTGACTATTCCACACAAAGCAGTGTGGAATTCACAGGAACATGTGTCATGGGCCCTATTCCAGAACTGCCCTGCAGCAATACCAAAGTTCAGCATAAATAAATAAATTAAGAATTTACGTTATATCACTTCAGTCAGGAACAACACTTCAGGATGTGCAAACAGAAATATTATTCTTAAAGTGCTGGGAGACAGTCTTCATAGCAGTTGGTAAATCAGTCTCACGTTACATAGAAAAACTGTATTTTTATACATTTTTCTTATCAAACTTTTCATGCAGCTTTCTTACATTACAATGACTCTGACTAATAGAAAACTTTGCAAATGTCCTCATCCCTCATGATTTTCACCTCAGACTTCACATGAACACCTTCCTATATATGACTCACCTGCTTTCAAGGGGTCTTGTTTTCTGACCTTGGATGTTTCAAACCTTCCCTAGCAACAACACACTCCTAGCCTGGAGGAGTCAGGCTAACAAATTCCTTTTACAATAGCTAACATGCCTCAACTTCATACACTTACTTTTTCCTTGTTACGTATTAAAAAAAAAATGCAGTTGAGACACAGCAGTAATTCTTAGCTTAGGAAGCTGTGTTTTCCCAGCCCTGCATAGAAATTATATTTGTTTTTTAACAATCATATTATAGCATCATTAATGAAACTGAAATTAATATGCATTTTAATAAGCTGATCTTGTCCCATAACAGGCTGTTATAACTCCCCTGTACTCATCCCTCTTTAGACCACTAATAGAGTACAATGCTCCTTTCTGTATGTACCTCGCCAGACACCTGCAGCAGCTGGAGAGACCTCAGAGGTTTCTCAAACAGAAAATTCAGGGCCTTCAACACATGAGATACATGGACAAGACTGAAGGCCCTGTCACTGTACCCTGTATCTTATAGGCTGCTGAGAGGTGACTTGTGCCTGGCCTACAGAGCAGTCTTGGACCCTGACATAATGGAAATGCTGCACATCTGCAAGTCAAATGGGGCAAGATTCACTCGCTCTAGAGATCTTAACTTAGCCTGCGATAGTAACAGTACATGCTGGAGAGACAGATAAGGCTCCCAGAGATTGCCAGTCCTCTGGAACAAACTCCCAGTTCATGTAAAACAGAGTTCCTCAATGACCCTATTAAGCATAACTTAGACAACTGGATGGGAGACTGTAAATTTACCCCAGGGGTGTTGCCTATGTCCAGCTTGGATAAAGGCTGTCAATACTGATCATAGACTCCCACTGAAAATGTAGACCATACAAGTTGGTCAATAAAGGAACAATGGTATGGCATGACTAAGCTGATAGCTTAGTAACCTCCTATGATCATCCTGCTCCCAAAAACCTGATAAGTTTTATAAAGTGCCCGAGGACTGCAAGTTTCTTTGTAAGTGTCCTTCTGCTGACCTCTATCTGGTGTCTGTGCTTTCTGATAAGCCCTCCATATTGTTGACTTCCACTAAATTGCTGCTGTCTAATATGGATAGCAGAACCATAGAGAGACTGGGTAAGAAGGTGTATACTTATGCCACCCTAGCCTTTAGAGCTGTCAGACACACATGGCTGGGTATGTTTTGGCTCTTCTCTCTCAAGCCTGCCAGACTATTTCTGATCTCCATGATTCTGAAGGGAAGGCCACTGCTCTTGCTTTGCTTGGGACATTCTCCCAGGTAGCTCGCCATTCCATTAAATACAGCTATGATGCAGGTGATGCTTTGTCTAGGGCTGCTGTTTTTGGATCTGTTTTGAGGAGGTATTCCTGGCTCAGACTTCAGCCTTTGCCTGATGGTATCAAGGCTAAGCAGATGGATGCTCCTCTGGATAATACGCATTTGTTTGGTGCTGCTGCTGCAGACTCGTTTAAGTCCCTGCAAGAAAAGGGAAAGGTCTTACAGGAGTTGAAGTATATTTTTGTTTCCCTTGTGCAAAAGTTTCAGAGGAATTATCCCAACAAACCTGCCTTTGTACATAGACAGTCTCACCCTTCCCCAAAGGTAAAAAGGGTGGTAGAAGGGCTACCCAAACTCCTTCTACTTAGAAGCCTCCTTTTCCTGATAAACCAGAAGCTGTCTGACTATCTTGTTCTTCTCAGTCACATTCCTGTTTCTTTGCATATTTCCCTGTCCCTTCCTTTTTGGGTAAAAGTTACCCAATACTCCTAGGTTCTTTACATGGTTTAACCCCCCCCCCCCCTTTGGGCATTCTTCAGCCTCTTCAGAAACAAATGCTCTTTTTTCCAAAGGTGCTTCAGGGCCTGTTGGCTCAAAGAACAATTCAGGAAGTTCCAACTCCTCAGAGGAGGAGGGGGTTTTACTCCAGAGTATTCTTGGTCCACAGGAAAGAAGGCACCTGGAGACCCATGCTGGATATTTCTCAGCTAAACACTTTTTTGAAGATCCCTTCCTTTCAGATACTATCTTTTCAAACCTTTTCTACTACGTCCTGCTACTTCCTCAGACTTTTCTAGTTTCCCTGGAATCTCAAGGATGCTTATCTACACATTCCTATTCATCCCCTTTTCAGGATGTTTTGACATTTCTCTGTTACTTCCTGGCATTTTCAATTCTCAGCTTTGCCCTTTGGCCTCTTTACTGTCCTAAAGGTCTTCACCAAATGCCTCGCTCTTGTGAGTGCTTTCTGCAGACCAAGGGGAATACAGGTCTTTCCCTACCTGGACGACCTGCTTATTCAGATTCTTCTCAAGAGATCTTACTTCTGCATCTACACTTTACTATTTGTCTCTTGCAAAGCCTAGTGGGGTTTATTGTATGTTTCCAGAAATCATTTCTGACTCCTTCTCAGGATCATGTTTTTCTGAGTTTTCAGGATCCAGACTGTTCTCCTCCCAAGGCCTTAACTCTCATTGCTTTCTTTCAATCCCTTCTTCCACTGGCTTTAATCACAACCAGATAATTTCTGAGGGCTCTGGGTTACATGGCTTCCACCATGGGCTGTGGGTTACATGGCTTCCACCATTCCTATACTTCCTCTAGCCAAGCTCTACATGAGAAAGCTTCAGTGGTTCCTAAAGTCAGTTTGGTTTCAACATTCTCGTCCTTTAGAGTTTCTAGTTCCTTTGCTTCCATGCCTCAAGCTGGAACTTCAGTCATGGATTCATCAGTTGTCCCTCAACCCAGGGCTTCCTCTTCAACCCCCAGTCTCCTCTCAGGAACTCTTCATAGATGTTTCAGACATGGGATGGGGGGCCTCATTGGGTCCTGTAAAAGTGCAGGGCCTTTGGTTTCATAGGTTCATAGGTTGGTACTAGGCTATCAGCCCTAGGGCCTATACAAGCCTAGCCATAACAATTCCCTGGCTATTTCTTCCATACTATTTACTTCCCTGGACCTCTGTCTAGCAGGGCGACTGATGTGATCCCTGGGGTGAATTTCCTTTCTCCCATCCAATCGTCAATGTTCCTTTTGAAGAGGGCCAAAGAGGCACTCCGCTTGACATGTATGGGCAATCTTTTCCAGGGTCTGGGGAGTCTCTGAGTCAAGAACCTATCCCTCCAGCATGTTTTGTTTATTGTGATGACAAGGTTTAGATCCCTGGAGCGTGTGGCTCTGAGGGATTGGGATTTCTTTAAGTGTAGCATGTCCAACAGCTCTGGGTTTGACATGGCCTTGTATGTTAAGCAGAGATCGCCTTTGAGTAGAAGATATGTGACAGAGTATAGCTGGAGTTTTTTAAGGTGGTCAGCGTAGGGCATCTGCTTTAGGCCTGTGATTCTTTTAGTGAGGTATTTCTGCGGCCTTTCCAGTTGTTGCAGATGTCTTGAGAGGTACATACCAAACGGGGCATTGTATTCAATAATGGGTCTAATGAGGGATGAGTACAGTGGGACAATGACCTCCTTTTTTCTGAATGAAAAGCCCTTAGTGATGAGGTGTGCCACATAGAAGGATTTCCTGACTGTTGTGGCGATGTGGTTATCGAAGGTGAGACCACTGTCCACCTGTGTCCCTAAGTCTCTTATCACACTTTCAGTGTTTAGTGTACTGCCACCTATATAGGTTTATAGGCAGGTAATAGGCTATCGGCCCTTGGGCCTATACAAGCCCAGCCAAAAAGGAACCCTGGCTTTTGCCACCCAAGAAAATGATTTTCCTGTGCCACTGTCGAGCAGAGCCACAGAGGTGATCCCCGGGGTGAATTTCCTATTTCCCATCCAATCATCAAGATTTTTCTTGAAGAGTGCTAATAAGGAGCTTTGTTTGATATAGATAGGTAGTTTATTCCAGAGTATGGGAAGTCTCTGGGACAGGAATCTATCCCTCTGGCATGTTCTGTTTATTGTGGTGACAAGGTTTAGGTCCCTAGAGCTTGTAGCTCGGAGGGATTGGGATTTCTTTAAGTGGAGCATGTCCAACAGCTCTGGGTTTGACATAGATTTGTATGTTAGGCAGAGATCACCTCCGAGTAGGCGATATGTGACGGAGTAAAGCTGGAGTTTTTTGAGACGGTCTGCGTAGGGCATCTGTTTGACGCCAGTAATCCTCTTTGTGAGGTATTTCTGCGGCCTTTCCAGTTGTTGTAGATGTCTTGTGAGGTACATACCAAAAGGGGCATTGTACTCTATAATGGGTCTAATGAGTGATGAGTAGAGGGGAACAATGACCTCTTTGTTTCTGGATGAGAAACCTTTTGTGATGAGGTGTGCCACATAGAAGGATTTCCTGACTACTGTGGCGATGTGATTATCAAAGGAGAGACTACTGTCCCCCTGTGTCCCAAGGTCTCTTATCACACTTTCGGTGTTAAGTATACTACCGCCTGTGTTGTAGTTCATGGGTACAGAGTTTTTACCAAACGGGATGACAATGCACTTTTTGGCATTGAGCTTGAGGCCATGGCTTTGACACCAGGCATCTGTCTCAGCGAGGCTCATTTGTAGGATGTCTATATCGTTAGAGGAGTTTCGATTATGACTCCTAGTTTACAGTCATCTGCGAACTTCGTTAGCCAAAGACCTTCTGTGTTAGCCTGTACTTCAGAGAAGTAGATACCAAACAAGACCGCTGGTAATTCACGGGTACATGTTTTTTTCCCAAAGGGGATAACTATACATTTCTTGGCATTGAGCTTGAGCCCATGGCTCTGGCACCAAGAATCTGTTTCTGTAAGGCCCTTTTGTAGAGTATCCACATCATTTGGGGATTCAATAATGGCTTCCAGTTTGCAGTCATCTGCAAACTTTGTTAGCCAGAGTCCTTTTAGTGTTGGCCTGTACTTCAGAGAAGTAGATGCCAAACGAGCAGTCACAGGACTGAGCCCTGAAGTACTCCACTTGTCACTTGTCTGGAGCTGGATTTGGAGTCAGCTACTTTTACAGTGTGGGTTCTATCAGTAAGCCAGTTAGCAACCCATTGGGTGATGTTGGGATTAATGCCCAGCTTAGTAAGCTTATCTATGATTCCAGAGTGGGGGATGGTGTCAAAGGCCTTGGCAAGGTCTAGATAGGCTGTGTGAACCACCTTACCCTTGTCCATGGCTCCGGAGACTGATTCGAAGAAGTCAATCAGGTTCAGGAGATGAGATCGGCCCTTCATGAACCCAAGCTGGGTGAGGTACAGTGTTTGAAGGTTGCCAATGTCTTTGTTTATAAGTTCCATGATAATACGCTCCATGGCCTTGCAGATAAGGCTCGTCAGACTGATGGGACGGTAGTTTTTGGGATCCAAGGTGGATCCCCCCTTGTGGAGTGGGATAACTGTAGCTCTGCGCCACTCAGTGGGCATGAAACCTGAGGTGAGGCTATGATTAAACATGACACTTAGGTGAGGTGCCAGTTCATATTGCAGTTCATGTAGTACACAGCCCGGGATGTCATCTGGTCCCATGGATGCTGTATTCTTAGCTTTGGAGAGTGCGTCTTTTACCTGTGTGGCCGTTATTACCGGAATTTGGCAATCTTCCGGTATTGAGATGGGCCATTTAGAGGGTGAGAGGGGGGTGAAGTTGGCACAGAATCGATCTGCCAGGATATTGGCAATATCCTTGGGATCAGTATATTTAATGCCATTCTGTTTTATCTCAGAGCAGATCTGAGTATTGACATTTAGATTCTTGACATAGTTATAGAATGCCTTGTGGTTGTCTTTGTAATCTTTGGCAATTTTATTTTTGTAACTAGCTTTGAAGGATTTTATGAGGGATCTCAGTTTCTTACTGAGGCTGGTAAGGGAGTTTTTTGCATCCTGGGATTTTCCTCTTTTCTGCAACAGTTTCTTCCTTTTGTTGTAAAGTTTGTTTATGGCAGGGGGCCACCAGATTGGCTTCCTTTTTTTGGATGAGAGCATCTTGGTTCTATTTGGGATGGCACAATTCATGCATGAGTGGATATGCTCATACATTGCCTTAGTGTAGGATTCAGCAGTTGAACTTTCAGTTCCCGTCTGCATGAGTGTCATGAAGTTTGTCACTTCTGACTTGAGTAGCATGAAGTTGGCTTTGGAGAAGTTTTTTATGGAGGTTTCCTTACTGGGTGTGGGGGTGGGATGTGGATGTTAAGGGTGATTAGCTTATGGTCAGACCTGACTAACGAGGGGGGTGACCATAGGTGTGGAGCATCAATTTCCCATCAGGTTGAGGATATTGGAGCCCCTTGTGGGACAATGGATTAGTTGATCCAGGGCGTTGGAATTTATGAATTCCAAGAATCGTTGGGCAAAGGTGTTGGTACACGAGTAGTTTTCCCAGTTAATGGCAGGGTAGTTAAAATCACCCAGTATTAGGATGTTTGGTTCTATCTTAATATTTTCCAGTATGTTTAGAAAGGTATAGTGAGAATCTTGGGGCATGTTGGGGGATCTGTTGCAAGCTACAATTTGGATTGCAGTCTTACCTAGTGTTAGTTGCACCTGGAGAATTTCAGACACATTGTGTTGGACAACTAGTCTGGTGGTGTGAATATCCTCGGTGAATATTGACAGTCCTCCACCTTTAGTGTTTCGGTCCTGGTTTGGTGGCTGAAAAGTGTGGTAAGAGTTGTAGCCTGGTATTGCAGGGGTGCTCTCTGGAGCCTTGAACCAGGTCTCAGTTACTGCACAGATATCGATGTTCTCCATTTTTAGGAGTGCCTCGAGAGAGTGCATTTTGAGGTTTAGACTTCTAGCATTGAGTAGCATTACCTTCAGATTTTGCATGCTTGTACCTGTTACGGTGGTGGTCTTGTCCTTTGAACTTTGCCTAAAAAAGTTTCTTCGTCAAAAGAAGGACCACATCAGTGTCAGAGATGAGTGCTCTTTTTCTGGCTCTTCAGGCTTATCATTCTCTTTTTCTTCAGGTCCCCTTAGGATTCTCACAGACAATGCTATAGTGATGTAGTATATCAACAAGCAAGGGGGTGTCAAGGTGTTACCTGCTGTGCAGGCTAGTTCTTTAGGTCTGGGATCTAGCTGTTCAGTCTCAGGTGACCCTTCCAGTTTATATTTCCTTAGATCAAAACATAGTGGCAGATTCTCTGAGCAGTTCCATAAAACAATCCCATGAGTGGATGCTTCACAGGGATATATTTCTGGACATTTTCCACCAGTGGGGTACTCCGCAAATAGATCTGTTTGCCTCCCCTCTGTACAGACTACTTCCCCGCGTTTGCACTGGAGTCCCATGTTCTCTGGCTTGGAAGGTGGACACCCTGTCTTCTTCGAAGGGAATGTTTGTTTATGCCTTCCCTCCCCTTCCTGTCTTTCCAAAAGTCTTGCTTAAGATAAAACAGGATGCTCATAAAATCTTGCTGGTGACTCCCCTTTGGCTAAGACAGCATTGGTTCCCTCTTCTTCTGCATCTTGCCAAGGGCAATCATCAAAAGTTACCTCACAGGGTGGACCTATTCACACAAGACAAAGGATCTCTCATCCATTCCCACCTGTCCACTCTTCAGCTGACATTGTGGGTGATAGGGTTTTGATCCGCCAAAGACACCTTTTTTTCTGAGGACATGCTTCGGGTCCTGAAAGCGGCCAGGAAACCCACTGCTAGAAAATCCTACGTATCCAAATGGAAGAGGTTTTCTGTTTGGTGTCTTTCTCATAACCTGGATCCACTTACTGTGGATGATGTCCTTCTATTCTCATGTTGCAGTATTCTAAACGTGAGGGATCATCTGCCTGAGGCAACCCAAACATCCGGTCCATATACAAAAGCTTAGTCTGGCTGCTGTGTGGTGTGTGGGATGTCACATGTAGGTACCATAAATTGTGGGCCATAAATATGATGTCTGCACGCACAGACCTCATAATTTCTCTGCCACCAGTCAAACGTCAGCTCGCTCTTTCTGCTCCACGCCAAAGACATCTAAAAAGATAAGTACCCCATTGGGGAATCTTTATTTTTTTTCTAGTTCTGGTTGCTGTCATTTAATTGTTAGCTGATTCCATCCATGTCATCTAGGAAAGGAAAATGTAAGTGTGGACATCAAATCCCGTACAAAGACAGCCACGACCTCTGCCTCTTTTGCTTAGGGTCTTTCCAGAACTACAAATCCTGCTCTGTTTGCCTGTTGTTTGTTCCGAAGACCCTATGCAGCCATCTAGTGGCCCTTAATCTTTTCATTGAGAACCGACATCTTAAAAGACTAGCCTGGGGTATGGAAGAGATGCCTGGTGTGTTGGCCGAACCACCTAAGAAAAAGGCCACAGTTTCAAGGCCTGAGAAAGCACCTGCACCTCTGGATTCGGACGTCCTGCCAGCCATCAATCTAGGGGCTGAGGTATGTTCAATGGCTTCGGCTACTACGGCGGGTTCCTTTTCAGACACCACTCTAGTTTCTCTGACCGGCACATCCACTGATGTTATTCTGACATCAGTTTCTGATGTCAGAGAGAACCAGATTCACCTGGATACCTTTTGCCAGCTTCCATTTCTGAGAAGTCTTTCTGTATTCCTTCTCTTTCCTTTGATGCCTACGCCTCCTCAGACACTCTCACTGAGGGTATCCCAGATTGGCAAGCATTTTCCTAATCCCTGTGCCAGGCCTTCATGGCCCTTGGGCCTGCTACTTCACAGGCCCCGTCAGCTCTGCCAGCCCTGAGTCCCAGGCTTGCATCCTTAGGCCCCTTGCCTCAAACTCCAGAAGAGGAATCTTACTCATCATCTTCTGATGAATCCCTTTATTGTACTTCTCAACTAGCATCCCCCTTAGGATACTGCTCACCAGAAGAGGACTCCCTAGAAGGTGATTCCCCACCAGAAGACATTACATTTGGGGAAACAATTACCAAAATGAGGGAGTGTTTCAAATCGGATTCCACCCAAATGACAGAGGTTCAAAAAAGTTATTACGAGCTTCTCCAGATGGAATCCCCTTCTCCCTCAACCATCCCTGCATACTTGGATGCCTTTGCTTCATCCTTCAAAGCTCCTGATTCTCAGCCACCTGCACCAAAGAGACCAGACAGGTTCTATGAAGTACTTGGCAACTGTAAATTTCCCATTAAGCCCCCTTTGGCAGACCCTGCTGTAATTGCTGTCACACTGGATAAGCAATCCAGACAGATCCCCTCTTCTTCTTTGCCTCCATCAGATAAAGACAACAAAATGATGGACAGGGTAGGAAGGAAAATTTGCACATCTTCTACCTTGGCCTTCAGAGCCATCAACTACCAATCTCATATGGTGAAATATGCCCTGGCTCTTATTTCCCAGGCCTTAGATCAACTTAATGCTGCTCCTGATTCCTGTAACAAGGCACAGGTGGCCTCTACCCTTTCTTTGGCTGCACAGGTCTTGAGTCACTCCATAAAATGCAGCTGTGATGCTGCAGAAGCATCATCTAGATCAGCTGCCTCTGCTTCTGTTCTTCAGACGTACTCCTGACTTAGGTTGCAACCTCTGCCTGATGATTTTAAGAGCAAAATCATGGATGCTCCAATTGATAATAGTTTTCTTTTTGGTAAACAGTCAGCAGAGCTTTTTAAGACATTGCAAGAGAAAAGTAAAGAGTTGCAGGACCTCAAGCATCTCTTTGCATCACCAGTGCCAAAATTTCATAGAAACTACCCTGCCAAACCCAATTTTGTCTGGAATGCCTCTGCACCATCCTCTTCAAAGCAAAGAAAAGGTGCCAGGAAATCATCCTCTGCCAGGCATACCTTCCTCTAATCTACTCCTAGACCTCCCTTTCCTGACAGGCTCAACAATGTGTGACTGTCAGACACCTACCAACAATCATCCCCTTTTTGCCCGCCTCTCTCTCTCTCTCTCTCTCTCTCCCTGTGACAACACATCACATCAGACAACTGGGTCTTGTCAATAGTGGAAAAAGGGTATTTCATGACTTGGAAAGAAAAACTCATCCCAAAAGGAATCCCACATCCCCCAAAGGACCAAATTCACCTCATCCCACAGGTCATGGTCTGTCAAGCACAATTCAAAATGTCCCACCTGGAGAGGAAGGCCTAGGATTTTATTCCAGACTCTTTTTGGTCTCAAGAAAGGATGGACCATGGAGACCCATCCTGGACCTGTACCTACTAACCACCTTTCTCCATGTTCCCACCTTTCGCATGCTCTCCCTTCAAACTCTTCTTCCACTTTTGACCCCCAATTCATATCTGGCCACTTTAGACCTGAAGGATGCATATCTTCACATCCCTATTCATCCGTCTTACTGCGAATACTTACGTTTTGCTGTGCAGTCCTTGCATCGTCAGTTTACTGCCTTGCCTTTTGGTTTGTCCACAGCACCAGGGATATTCACAAAATGCCTAGCTCCTGTAGTAACCTTTTGTAGAATAAAAGGCGTTCAGATTTACCCTTAGCTGGACTACCTCCTTATCCAAGCAGATCATCCAGATACCCTCCAAAGGCATTTACTATTCACCATTTCCCTCCTAGAAGCCTTAGGCTTCACCATCAACCAGCTCAAGTCCTCCTTGACCCTCTCACAAGATCAGGTGTTCCTGGGGTGCAGAATAAGGACAGATCTGATGAAGGCCTCCCTCCCTCCAGAAAAGGTCACATTTTTAACTTCATACATCAAGGATCTACTCCTAGCCAGCAGCATTTCGAGCAGGAAGTTTCTTCGCCTCTTGGACTTCATGGTAGCCACACTTCCAATGCTGCCCCTAGCCAGACTACATCTGAGAAAGTTTCAATGGTACCTGAAAAATGTTTGGTCCCAACATGCTCATCCATTCAGATTCCTTTCCTGCCATGTCTCAAGAAAGAGATTTGTTGGTGGCTCCGCAAGTTCACCAGAACCTAGGATTGCCTCTACAACCTCTCCCTGCGGATCAACAGATGTACACAGATGCATCAGACCTGGGGTGGGGAGCAACTATGAATGGTCTGAAGGTTCAGGGACACTGAGATTACCATCAAAGGAAAAAAAACATAAAAGCAAAGGAAATGACTGCCCTTATCCTAACCCTAAAGAAATTCCTTCCCTTCATTCTCCCAGGACTTCTGAAAAATTTCACAGACAACTGTGGTAGATCAACAAACAAGGAGGGATCAAAATCCTACCTACTTTGCAGGTTAGCCATCCAGCCTTGGGAAATGGCCACCCTCTCCAAGGTAATGCTGCAGGCAGTTTACAATCCATCACAAAACAATGTTCAGGCAGATGCTCTCAGCAGGTCAGTATCTCTGTACCATGAATGGATGTTGCACAGGGTGTGTTTCTTGTTATAGTCCACCAGTGGGGTATACCTCAAATAGACTTGTTTGTATCCCCTCAGTACAGGCGACTACAGATGTTCTGCACAAGGACTCCCTCTCCTAAGGCATGGAGGGTGAATGCATTTTTGATTTCCTGGAAAGGGATGTTTCTTTATGCATTCCCCCCTTTCCTCTCATACAGAAAATCCTGTTGAAGATTCAACAGGACAATCCCAAAATCTTGCTGATGACACCCCTTTTCGTTAAGGCAGCATTGGTTCCCCCTTCTTTTTTCGCTAGCCAAGGGCAGTCACCACAAGTTCCCTCACAAGGTGGACCTCATCACACAACAGAAGGAATCTCTTATCCACCCACTCCTACAAACCCTCAAACTGACCCTGTGGGTGGTAAAACTTCTGATCCATTTTAGACACCTTTAGTTAGAGGATGTGCTTTCTGTCCTGCAGGAGGCCAGGAAACCCACTACCAGGAGATCCTACCTTTCTAAATGGAAAAGGTTCTCCAATTGGTGTCTCCACAAACAACTAGATCCTTTTCAGGCAGATGTACCTCTTATTTCATCTTACTTGTCTGAACTTCTGAAGAAGGAACTTTCATATTCCTCAGTGAAAGTCAATTTATCAACTATCTCTGCGTGCCTACCTCTCAATCCTCCTTTGCTATCCAGATTAGAGTTTAAGCTTTTTCTTAAGGGTATGATCCATATCAGCCACCAAGAAAACCCAGTCCCCCTTCTTGGGACCTAAATTACATTCTAGAAAAACTCACCACTACACCTTTTGAGCCAGCAGCGTCAGGCTCCCCGATGATGTGCACTTGGAAAAAAGCTTCTGGTAGCCTTGACTTCAGCTAGGAGGGTTTCAAAGTTACAGGCACTCATGGCTATCCCACCATACCTGATATTTCATAAGGATAGGGTCTCCCTTCGCACACACCCATCCTTCATGCCTAAACTGGTCAATGAACTTTCACTTGACCAATCCATCCACTTGCCCACCTTTTTACCTTATCCATGTAATGACAGTGAGAGAGTGTTCCATTCCCTTGATGTTCACAGGCAACTTAGATTTTACCTGGACAAGACTAAGAATATAAGAAAGTCTAACCAGTTGTTTGTCTCCTTTCACCCCAGGGCTCTGGGGAAAGCTGTCTCCAAACAAACAATTTCTTTACGGATTTCCAAAACTATTACCTTCTGCTATTCTTTCCATGGCAGACACCTCTCCTGTACTGTGAGGGCCCACTCTACCAGGGCTGTGGCCTACTCAGGGCTTTTTTCAAAGGTTTAGATATTGCCACTATCCACACTTTCACTAAACATTACAAGCTGGGCTCTATCTCCAAGGCTAGGGCAGGTTTTGCAAAAGCCATCCTGCATAGTTTCCTCAAAGGTTCTTCTTCTTCTTCTTCCACCACCCATAACACAGGCTGAGCTGTGGTACTCTGCCTCATGTTTAGAATACTGCAACATGCAAATAGAAGGACATCAAATAGTTGTGTAAATATCTTACCATAACCATAGATGTCCTTCTCTTCCATATTGCAGTATTCCTATCCCTCCCTCCTGCCCCCACTAAGACATCTACTGCTTCATCTCCTTTACATTCATTTAACTTTCTGTCTCTGGATGACATCCTGATCAGCTTCCCCTAGACTACTGTCCGACTGGGGCATTCATTTCTGAGGTCTGTGCATGCGAACGTCACATTTATGGCCCACGGTTTATGGTACCTACATGTGACGTCCCACGCATCATACAGCAGCCAGGCTAAGCTTTTGTATATGGGAGGATCCTTCATGTATGGAATACTGCAACATGGAAGAGAAGGATATCTTTGATTATAGTAAGAGTTTACACAACTATTCTTTCCTTTGGTTCTCTCTTATTTGTGTGAATTGCTCAATGCTGGGTTGGCCTATTCTTCTGTTAAGGCCCACCTTTCAGCTATCTCTGCTTGTCTGCCTTTGCCTCCCCCTTAGCCCTGTAGGTTTGAGGCCAAACCGTTTCTTAAAGCAGTCCTTCACATTATGCCTCTTAGGAAGTCTGTCCCTCCTACCTGGGACCTTAATCTTGTTTTAGAAAAATTGCCCTAGGCTCCTTTTGAGCCTGCTGCTTTAGCTTCCTTGCAGCATTGTTCTTGGAAAACCATTCTTCTTTTGGCCCTAACTTCTGCTGATCCTCCTTGTTTACTTTTCCATAAGGACAGGTTGTCCATTCTTACTAATCTTTCTTTTATGCCCTAGGTGATTAATGAGTTGTCTCTTAATCAGTCTGTTCATTTGCCCACTTTTTTCCCTTCTCTGCAGTTTGCTAGTGAGAAGGTTTTGCATACCTTGGATTTGCATAGACAACTCGGCGTCATTTGGATTAAACTAAAGCTTTTTGTTTCTTTTTATACTAAGTCTTTAGGTTTGGCTGTTTCCAGGCAAACCATTTCTTCTTGGATTTCTAAAGCCGTTTCCTTTTCCTACTCTTTTCATGGGAAGAGCCTTCCTTCCTCTGTTAAGGCTCATTCTACTAGGGCTGTGGCTTCTTCTGGTGCTTTTTTCAAGGGTTTGGATACTAATTCTATTTTTGAGGCAGCTACCTGGACTTCTGTGCATACTTTTACCAAGCACTGTAAGTTGAATATGATTTCTAGGGCCAGAGCTGGTTTTGCTAGGGCCAGTCTCCATGACTTCCCAGAGGGTTCTGCTGGCCCTTCCTCCTACTAGTCTTGTTCCTGAGTTATTGCACTTTCCCTATTGTAAAGAATACTGCAACAGTGATATGGAAGGACATACTACAGCTGTGTAAAATCTTACCATCACACTAGATGTCCTTCTCTTCACTGTTGCAGTACTCGCTCCCTCCCTCTTCCCCCTAATTCTTTTTCCTTCTGGATGTGCTTGTTACCTTCCAGTATCTTTGAACTGTCGTTCCTACTGGGGCTTTTCACTTCTGAGGATGGTACGTTCAGACATTATGCTGTGTGCAGGGAGTATACATGTGATTTACGGCGTACCATATACAACCAAAAGGCTTTGGTATACTGGCCAGATGTTGGGCTGCCTTTGGCAGGGGATCCCTATTATAAAGAATACTGCAGCAGTGAAGAGAAGAACATGTACTGCTATGATAAGATTTTACACAAATGTACTTTCTCCATTCATGAGGCACGAAGCCTGTTTGGAGGCAACAGTTAAATAGTAATTCCAGAGGGCCTGATAGATCATGTTTCATGCTATTTAGAAGGCATCCTGGAATATTGCCTGGGCTCAGTGATGCAGTGTTCTTGGCCTTAGAGAGAGCATTAAGGATCTGTTCCTTAGTGATAGTAGGGGGAGTTATATTTGATGATATTTCCTGAGGGAAGTTTGATGGGTAGAGAGAGAGAGAGAAAAAGTTGGAGCTGAATTTTTCAGCCTGTAGCTGTATTTTGTAGAATGCATGGTTTTGATTTGTTTTTGATAATGTTTTACAATGCTTGTTTTTTTTTTATCTTAATCATTTATTATGTATGTGTGTCTTTACTGTAATTGTTGTTACTGTGGACCAGGTCATGGCTGAAAATGTTCCTTGGACCAGTTTACTTACAAGGTTAACAAATGTGAAATAAAACATGAAATAAGTAAACAGTGTGACACTGTGAACCTGTCAGCCTCAGCCTCAGCATATGAAACAACTTAGCTGGCTGCATTATCTGCGTGTTGACATATTGTGCATGTCAATCCTTACTGCTAGCATAGACAAGTTATAGTAGAGGAAAAAAGTGAAAGTAGACGATATTGCTGCAGCTGAACCCAGTGATTTGATCTCTTTACAAGACAGGCAGCAGTGACATTTACTTGCATAAGATGTTTAGCTTGCAATAGCAATAATCCACAGCTGGGTGTGGGTGATGCTGAATTTACCCACTGTTGGTATGGTTTGGTCAAGGGGGCGAAGCTCGAGTGACCAAACAAAGTCAATCGTGGGTTAATTAGCATTACCCACACCCAGCCATGGGTTATTGCTATTATACAATGATTTTATTTAAGAAAAAAGTTACTTAATTTTCTTAAATAATGTCCTTGTATAATGGCGCCATTCTGCTGTTCCACATTTTTCCTGGTATCCTGGGGCTTTCTTGATGTACTGAGCATGTGTATGGGACTTTTGTTCCCATGCCGACGCAGTACATCAGTGCTGTGTAAAAGAAGCAACAGAGAAAGAAAGATAGCAGTTGATTTTTTTTGTTGTTGTTTTTAATTTAAAAAAAATGAAATTAGGAGACTATATGGGAGAGACGGGAAAGAGAAAAAATAAGGATAATCAGGTACGTTTCTCTGGTTTTGCATAACATACTTGATTGTCCTTGTATTTTTCTATGCCCCTTCTGTCTCCTTCCTTTGAAATCTCCGGTTTTTGAAAGTGTATTTATTTATTTATTTTGAATAAAAAAGTAGAGTTTCCGTAGCATATATTAATAGAAGTAAGTCCGGGTGACTAGCCTTTTTTCCATTGGTATATACTCAGTTTACAATGGGCACACTAGTTGGGGTGACCAGTCAACGTACTCATTGTTTGAATGTTAATGACCAGTCATTGTATAACAAGAAAATAAATAACAGAAACATTAGTGTACAAATTCCCACTCATGTCCTGTGAGCATGATGCAATGTCACTACATTTGATTGCCTCATTCTGTTTGTATATATGTTGCATTGGTTTGTGTGTGTGTATATATAGCCCTGACTGTGTCCGTGGGTGAGTAATAAATCTGCTAGACAAAATAATACACAGTTGTGTTGACTGGTGTCATTCTTGGATACTGTTGCTTTAAAATGCATTTATTTAGCAAGTAAGACTAAGTTCTGTTTGAACTGCATATCCTTTTGTTGCAAATGCAATAGTGAAATAGCATGTAATATGTATAATAGTGTAAATCAACTCTTAAGAAGTATTTATTGCAGCATGACTCTTCTCTTATATCTAATGTGAATTTCTGAAGACAGAAGGTCTTACCTCATTTTTATGTGCATTGTTGGTTTCAGGAATATTTACTGGCTGGTGCAGATATTATTGAAACAAACACTTTCAGCGGCACACGTATTGCCCAGACAGATTATGGTCTTGAGGATCTGGTAAGGACACATATCTGATTTGAAAATGACTTTTTTCATTCAGTTTAATTAATGTTATATTTTTGTGTATTTTATAATTGGTAGTGTGCAGTTCGTATTTTACTTTGTATTCTCTTTGTGTGTGTGTATTCTAGTGGATATGGTTATCTGTTTACCACTGTAATGGAAGAATTAGTATGCTCTTTGCTTTATTGGGTTGACGGTAGAGCTGTGTCATATGCTTATAGGTACATGTTCTTTCTTTTTTCGTAGCATTGCTGATAGGCATACTTTTAGCGGACTTTGCCTAGAGCATATACTAATAGTAGTAAATAAATGCTCCATCATTGCTCTACTGATCTGGGATGAGTGGGTCCATCCTCCTCAACAAGTAAGACTGAAATGACAGTTGGTATAATTGCTGGTTGTTTTTTAGGCTATTTTCTGTTGTCTCAGTGTTCGTGTGTGTTATTTGTTCAGGTTGTGCATTAGTGATGGACAGTAAGACTTCCAAAAAGTGCACTGGATGTGGAAATAAGGTTATTTCCCCAAACAGAAGCACCTTTTTGAGAATTATGCACCTAATATTCAGAAGTGTGTTATAGACATTTTGACCTTTTGAAGGAAAAAGTATGTGTGTAGTGGGGTGGGGGAGGTAGAAGATGTGAATGTGGGTGAATCCAGTTTGTGAGTGTATGACTTATTTCTGGGTGGAGGGACAGAAAGATGATACTGCAGATTAAGAAGCAAGAGTTTGTAGTTGCACTCTGGGTGATGGGCAGCATTGTTATTCTGCCAAACTTGATACAGTGATATTTGAAGTCAGAGAATACCCTACATATTTTATTTATCATTCCCTGCAGTGTGCTGCGACTGAAAAAAGGGTGTGTAGTAAATAGTAATAAGCAATATTCTAACAGTGGTATGGAGCATCCTTTAATATGCCTGTTAGATTAACAGATTAGCTAGATAGTAGCACATGACCAGTTGTCCACTGAACTACAGCATATAGGTGACCTGAAAATCTTCTTCTTGTATACAGATACTTTAATCACCTTAGTAATCAGTCTGAACATGCTTTCTTTAGTAGCATATTATTGTGGTTTGCATCTTCCAGAATTCTCCATAGGCAATGTAAATATATTTGATTGTTTTGAAATGAGCACTGTGTGCTGTGGAAAGAAATCTTCTTGGAACGCCGAGGTATCTAAGTGGACAGAATCTATATTCAGGGCTGCTTAGTATATTTAAGAGCCAAAGTGATGAGTCTCTCTCTAACTTTTCAAAACGGTTAGGCAAGATGGACTCATTGCCCATTTTCCGGGTAGTTTTGTACTGCTTAAGTACATTATTCAAAAATCCTTTATGTATTTTGCCTGCTACTGGGATAGCACAGAGGTAAATTATTGAAGCTGAGTTGCCATGCTACATGTTGGCATTTTTAAGTACTACTGGTTTAGTTGCCAGCTCTGCTGTTAGTATGGCAGCGTTTGGCCATTGTTTACTGTTCAGTGGTGTCCATTTGTATTCTGTTTGTCCCTTGTTAGCTGAGAGAGTAGACAGAGACAGTAGTGCCTTGTTGTACTGCAGACTGGCGGTATTTACATAGTCTGACAAATCCACTTGTGTGTATGCTTATGATAGTTCTAGGTTTCTGACTTGTATTTTTTAAGCCTGATCCTTTCATACAGAGCCTGCAGCTTTCTTAGCGGAGAAAGTCCCACTGTAGCTTCTCCAGTTTCTGCTGTCATTTAGCCTCCCCACCAAGAATAGAAAGTCATCACTGCTCATTATCCTTTCCCCTAGCTGTTCTGCCCTTAAGTTCCTGCAGTACTGTGTCAGGGTTCTGCATTAGTAGATTCTGCTCTAAAGGCTTACAAACCTTGGTTTTCTAAGGTTAGTGAACTTTGGTCTAACCTTTTCTTTTAGCGCAAATAATAGTGTCATAGAACTTGCAATCTTTTATGCAATACTGGTACAAAATATGGTTTGTTACTGTGCTGCCTGTGGTAATATTCAATGAAGCCTGTGACTATTTCCCAAATCTTGAACTTTAGCTCATTGTTGCATTATACATGAAATATTTGCTTGGTTATATTCTCAAAATCTTCCTGAAAATCTTTAAACTGAAATTTTAAACCCCCCCCCCCACCCCGGACAAGGAAATTCTGGGTTAGCCCTTCTGCAGCTGAAGTGCTTAGAGAGGTTTGATGAGAGGGGAAGGTTGATTTGATTTAAGGGGTGAGGCATATCTTCACAACTTTGTTTTTTTAAGACAAATAAAAAAAAATCCTTCCACCTCGGCTCTCCTTTTCAGAAAGTATTTCAGACAGCAACATATGCCAACAAACAGGATTTTAAAAAACAATGGCAGTGAGGCTCCAAAAAGAAAGGGAAAGCTTTTCAAAATTAAGGACAGTCCAAAAAGTCAGAATGACTACTCCCCTACACCCCATCCCGGCAATCTCTTCTCTGACTGGGTATGAATCTTCCTTTGTGGTACCAGATTGTTTCAGACAAATGAATTCCGAATGTCATTCTATAGGGGCAGACTTGGCAATGGAAGCCCCCCCTTACCAGGGCATTCTACCTTGCCCAGCAAGCTAGGTATTATCTGAGCAAGCCATAGAACAAGTGTCCACCTGCCAGATGGGCAAAGGGTTTTATTCAAGAATCATTCTGGTGCCAAAGAAAGACGAAACTTGGAGGCTTGTTCATAGGTTCATAGGTTTATACTAGGCTATCTGCCCTAAGGCATTTATAAGCCTAGCCCAAAGTTTTGTGGCTTACGCCACCCCTTATATGAAAAAATACTGTGCCCATTAGTTTGTTGTGCCTCTGTCCAGCAGTGACACAGAGATGATTCCCGGGTTAAACCTACGATCTC
Source organism: Protopterus annectens (assembly GCF_019279795.1). Classification (NCBI taxonomy): domain Eukaryota; kingdom Metazoa; phylum Chordata; order Ceratodontiformes; family Protopteridae; genus Protopterus; species Protopterus annectens. The sequence continues at coordinate 828,416,037 of NC_056727.1, read as the reverse complement.
CCATCCACAGGTCAAGATTTCTCTTGAACAGAGCCAGCGAGGTGCTCTGCCTCACATGGACCGGGATTTTATTCCACAGCATAGGGAGTCTCTGAGTGATAAATCTATCCCTCCAGCACGTCCTATTTATATCCGTGCTAAGGTTTAAGTCGCTTGCTCTAGTGGTTTTGTTGGATTTGGATTTTTTGAGGTGGAGCATGTCCATTAATTCTGGGTTGGACATGGCCTTGTATGTCAGGCACATGTCACCTCTGAGCAGACGGTATGCGACTGAATAGAGCTGGAGTTTCTTCAATCTGGCAGCTGTGCATGACTTTTCCTTTCTCAATCTTTCTGTCAAGGTACCAAAGTTCAAAATGTTATCCCTTCAGACCCTGTGTACATTGTAGTGAGACAACCACCACTGCTGCCGTTGTGCGATGGGCACCACTGTTTGTCTTCCCCATGCTGGGCCAGCAATCAAGAAGCCTGAATCCTCACCACTGATACTGGAGAGGGATGTACACTTGGAATACAAATGGATACACTCTATTTCTAGATGCAGACCTCTCTGCATCAAGTACAGTTTCCCTTAAGAGCACACAGGGAACACACTCAGCCTGGGGTCTGGATTTCTCTGTAGCTGTCGCCCTCCAGATTCCCAATAAGACTCCTGACTGTTACAGCTGTAGGGTTAGGTCCTCAGGCAAGTGTCCAAGCCAAGACCTCCAGGACTATGTCTGTAAATTCAGTGCTTCTTGTCCCTGCCCCAAGTAGCTAACATACACACATTGAGAGATTTAATTTTCACACACCCACACCTGGGAAAGGCTGGCACAGGTTTACCTGCTGTGCCCCCTTCTGCCCAAAGTATAAGGTAGTTATCACTGCCACTAGACACTTCACAATCAGCTACTCTAAGGTCCTTAGCAAAGGGTGTCAAATTATGCTGTATAATGTTAATATTAATACAAATGGTAGTAGTTCTTTCACCAAATAAATATAAGTTCTCTCAAAGGTTAGATACTTTTTACAAAAACCAGCCATGATAAAAAGTTTTGAATATATTTAATAATGTACAATAAAATAAAATGAAAACACTGAATATATACTCACAGTAAACCACGGAGTTCAAATCACAGAAAATATTGAAAACAACATTGATGGACAGACTGATACAAAGAAAAACAATCTCTAAACTAAGCTTCACTATATTCCTGACTGAAGCAAAGAGAATTTACTGTTCCTTAATAACTTACTTGGGCAAGGGAAGACAAAATATGTGAGCAATCTTTCTAGTCAGCCTTCCAAACAGAATACTCTGTCCTCTGAGATTATTCCCTGTAAAATATAACATCAAAAATTACTTGCAGCATGACCTCATCTGGTCATCTGACTGTAGGTTCCCACAGTATCTCCTTTTGAAGTTTGAGACAGGAGTTTAGCAGACTGCTACAATACACATTTAGAGCTTTTATGGCAATGCCTAGGAGCCAGAAACATTTACAACACTCCCCACCTTCTTTACAAAAGCTAACAGATAATGGCTGCTCCCAGACCTACCATATCCTGGCCGACTCAGCACTGTGGGGTGCCATTCAGTGATTTAACTGTTCATTTACTTTTCCCTTATTTTTTTTTAAATAAGCCAGCTGGTTAACCGTTGCTGTACCAGTGTCCTCTATTAAAACATAAACATTGACTTCAGATAGCCAAATATGGCCAAATATTCACCATAGCCAAATTATGGAACTCCCTCCCACCCACAATTACCTCCATACCATCATGCACCCACTTCAAAACTTTACTAAAAGTGCACCTAAAAACATGCTGGCTATGCCCTTGCAACTCCCACTCTAATATCACCCTCCCCATCCAACCACTACCTTTCTTTACACTCCACTAACTACCTTGATTATAACAAGCTCAGATGCTCATAAGCCAGTACTTATTATACTGCAGGAACTTCTTCTTGTAACATTTGTTAATGTCTGTTATGTACTTCAAAGATAAAGATTCTAGTTGTCTACTGATGTACTATGTTCTTCATCTGTAAATATGTTGTAAGTAATTGCTATGTAAATTGTTAATCGCTATGTAATCCAATGTAACTACTGTCTGTTTATTTTAACTGTGGAGCTTTTCTCCCCGGGCCTCCGCTGAAAATGGACCTATGTCCAGTCGGACACCCCTGGTCAACAAATATAAATAAATAAATAAATAAATAAATAGATAGCATAATACATTTACATTTGTCTTCATTTCAGCAGGATTCACTGTTGATACATTTTAATATAATTAACACAAGCAAAGCTCACAAATACATTTTCAGCACAAGCATCTGTACAAATAAGTTTGATATAGAAATTACATATTTTTATTTACAAAATTCCAGTTAGCTGTGCTGGAACAAATCATACATCCACTACCCTACTTCTCCCTGGCATGGCTGGCAGTACCTCCTATCGTCACAGCAAGTGTCTTGCTACAGTCACTGTAGCACATACTAAGCACTTCACCTCATCAGCCCTAACATCATTTACATTATCAGCATCCCATTTTTGAATGCTGGTACTATAATAAAGCCTCATTGAGCCTCCTAAATCCTTGCCCCCAATGCCCCAAGCAACTGCCCCCCTTCACCCTACCCTAGATGTACGACTGCTAACCATGGAACACAGATGCTTCTTTTATTTTGCTATGGAATATAGTCAGGGAAAGAAAACTAAATTAAACCACTTAAGGGGAAAATGTTTGAAATTTGTTGTGAGACATATTGAGCAATCCAGAGAATATATTTGTAGAGCAGGAGTCAATAAAAATTCAATTTAGACAAATTGTATTATGGGATATGAATAACAAGAAGTATTCAGGGTAGTTACAAGTAAAGGAATTTCAAGGCAGGGAGTGATGCTTAAGAGAAGAGGAAGGTGAAGTCTTTGAATAGGTAAAGGATAAGCTAGGTGAATATTTAGACAGATTAAATAAGTTTAGAAAATTAGCAAGTGAGTTATTTTGAAAATACATCAAAATATGAAAAGTACCTGGGCCAATGACTGAGACACCAGAAAGTGTAAAGAGATGCAGCTGAGATGAAGGACCCCTGGATGGATCCTTTAAAGAAGGTCAAAATAGATTTTAGAAATATTTAGGAGATATTATTTGTGGGGGGGGGGGAGTTGTACGCTGAACAACAGGTAAATGAACAGAATATTGCAAATGCAAGGGAGTGTCTTCGTGATATTAATTTGCTATTGTTGAAAGGTGAAAAAGTTGAAAAAGCAACTTTGGCCAGTAAATATAAATGAAGAAAAAATTGGCAGGCAAAAGTATGGCAAATCCCTTGGGGGTGATGGAATCCCAGTAAAAGTATGGCAATTTTGGGAAGTGGAAAAAAATAATAGAAGTTTGGACACGATTGGTTAATCAAGTATTGGGATTTTAACGGGTTCCCGTATCATGGAGGTAGATGATAATTTTGGTTATTTTCAGGAATTGAAGGATCCAATTACTCCGTCTTCATATAGACCAATTTCAATCCTAAATCATGATTATAAAGCTGTTGTGGGAAATAATAGCTTCTAGAATATCACATTGGCTACTGGATTTGATTGATTTTGATCATTATGACTTTGCAGGTGTCAGGCACCACTTGACAATATAATTAAAACAGCTGTGTTGCCAGAAGATGTTAATGAGAAGGGTATCCTTCTCACAGGTATAAGCCTTTATACAGAAGATTCTTTCAGTAGGCAGAACTTGGATTTTTTGATGGAAGTTGTGACACCCGTGTCCTGGCTCAGCAGTCAAGGAGCCTCAGTCCTCACCACTAACACCAGAGAGGGCATCTCATATATGAAGAAAGGATAACAAATACACACAGTAAAGTGCAATTTCCCTTAAGAGCACACAGAGATCACAGTCAGTCCGGGGCTGGTCGCTCCCTTGCTCTCCAGGTCTCCAATAAGACTCCCCACTGGCACAGCTATTGGGTCCAAATCTCAGCCTAGCTGGGCAAGCTAAAACCTCCAGCACCCTCTCTGTCCAACCTGTGCTTTGTGTATATGCCCAAGTAGCTGACACACACACACACACACACTTTGAGATAAGAGTTTATACAACCACACAGACACTTCTGGGGGAAGGCTGGCACAGGTTCTCCAGCTGTGTCCCTTTTACCCAGACTATATGGTAGCAATCACTTGCCACCACCCATCTAATATCAGCTACCCAAAGGCCCTTAAAAAGGTGTCCAATTATTACTGTGCAATATTATATCCAATTGGTAAGTGTGACTAATCAGTCAAGGCCTATTTGGAGTGACTTGGACAGTAAACTCTATAAATATGCAATGTACTCTAGAGCTTAACTTATCTCTACACAGACTAGCCACAGTTAAATATTTTAAAATATTTAATAATAAATAATAAAACCACAAGACAATACTTTCTACTACACAGAGCTGGTCAAGAGTTCAGTGATCACACATAAATACTTAAAATAAATCAGTAATACAGTTCTGACATTACAAAAAACACTTAGTTTAATCTTTCTAGTTCCTAGCTATTTCTAAAAGAAAACACAAGTCTAAGATAACTTACATAAGACAACAGGCAGTGCTGTAAGTTGGATGATCAAGACAAAAATGCTTAATGCCTACTGATGCTCTCTGTTTAAATTGCTATTGCAGTTCTGATAAACATTATATCATTGTACACTTTCCTGGTGTTCCCAGGCTGACAGATACTACATTATTTTGTTATCTTGCAGCTGCAGGAAACTACATCAATAAAAGACATTCCACATGTAAACTCTAGTAATTATTCCTTAAGTTAAAACAATAGAAAGAATGTGCTAGCCCAGAAGGAATGACTCTGAATCTTTAACTTCAAAGGACAGCCATGAAGTAATTATAACTTCAAAGGCCATACAAGAAATGCTTGACTTAGCTTTCTTTACAGCAGAGGGCAATGTTGCTGCATTAAGTTCAACATTTCACAGCATATTCTTGCATTTAAGAAAACAAGCCTGTATTTCAACATTTATATTTACAAATGACAGAATTATCTGCCCAATTCTATCTGGCTAGGCTGGCAACCTTCACATCCCCCACCCCCACCGGAGAACTCAAGCTAGTTTTTCAAGTGACCCTTGAGAAACGCCGCTTGAGAGGGTTAGGTCTATCTGAGTGTACCTCACCCCATTCCCTGTCTTGAGAGCCCACCTGCATTGGCATTGCTAACCGCAATGCTGCACTGACATATATGCTTGCAACCCCAGGCTCCATCTTAGCAACTTGGCATTTTGTTGGCTGGCTCTGTTTAACCATGTTAGGGGGTTGTGCTTGGTCATAACAGTGAATTTCCTTCCATACAGATAAGGCTGAAGTTTCTGCAATGCTCACACTATGGCTAGACATTCCTTTTCTACAGCTGCATAGCATTCCCCCCTGAGTTGGAGCCTACGACTGAGATAAACCACTGGGTGCTCTTCCCCCTCTGAAGAAATCTGGCTAAGTACAGTCCCCACCCCATGGTTTGAAGCATCCACCTACACAACAAATTATTTGCTGTAATCTAGACTGGCTAACACAGGGGGTCCTCCCAAAGCTTCTTTAAGCTTCTGGAATGCCTGCTCACATGCCGGGGTCCACACTTACCTTATCTGGCCTGTTCTTCCTTGTTAGGTCTGTGAGGGGAGCAGCTATGGTACTATAACTGGGGACAAACTTTCTGTAGTACCCTGCTGTCCCTAAAAATGCCCTCACCTGCTTTTTAGTAGCAGGTGCAGGCCATGGCTGAATGGCTTCCACTTTGGCAGGTTCTGGCCTTATCTTACCACTCCCCACTCTATGTCCTAGGTAGGAGACCTCCACCATACCCACCTGACATTTGCTCTGCTTAATGGTCATCCCTGCCCTCTGTAGTCTACCCAGCACCTCCCTGACATATTGAAGGTGCTCTGGTCAGGAATGACTGTAGATGGAAATATCATCTAGGTAAGCAAGGGCAAACCCTCCTGCTCCTGCTAGGATATGATCTACCAGCCTCTGTAAAGTCGCTGGGACATTCTTCATCCCAAAGGGCATCTTTGTGAACTCACACAAGCCAAAAGGAGTCATAAAGGCTGACTTCTCTCTAGCACTGGGAGTCAAGGGCACCTGCCAGTAACCCTTGGTAAGATCAATGGTTGTAAGATACTTAGCCCCACCCACCTGCTCTAGGGCCTCATCTGTCCTAGGCATTGGGGTAAGCATCCGACTCTGTGTGACTATTTAATTTCCTGTAGTCCACACAGAACCTGGTGCTGCCATCCTTCTTTGGCACCAGCACCACTGGGGAGGCCCAGGGACTGTTGGACTCTTGAATCACCCCTAGTTCCAACATCTCCTGTACCTCCTCCCTCTGTGTCTGTCTTACTCTCTCAGGCACCCTATAAGGGGCCTGCCTAATAGGCCTTTGGGGTCATGTATCCACCTGGTGCTGCACTAGGTGGGTGCACCCTGGTTTCCCAGTGAACATGTCCCCAAATTCCTGCAACACTGCTCGGATTTCTTGAACCTGGGTAGGCGATAGCTGCTGGTACATTGCTACCCCTTCCACTGAGGTTACAGCCTGAGCCTCACTGAGGAGATCAGTCCTCAGATCTCCCTTAGACTCCTGCAATCCACTACAAATGCTCAGCACAAGGGCCTCCGTATCATGGTAAGGTTTCATCATGTTAACATGGTACAATTTGTGTCCCTGTCGTCTGCCTAGCAGTCCCACCATGTAGTTAACATCACTTACCTTTCTTACCACCTTGTAAGGTCCCTCCCAAGCTGCTTGCTATGTCTGACAGGAATGAGAACCCTTACCTGCCGCCCCACAGTATACTCTCTAGCTCAAGCTTTCCTGTCATACCACACCTTTTTCTGTTGTTGGGTTCTCCTGGGCCAAGCCCATGAGTTCTCTGAGCCTTGTCCTGAGGTTTAGGACGTATGCCACAATAGACTCCTTGTGAGACTCGCACTCACCTTCCCACTCATCTCGAATTAAATCTAGAGGTCCCCTCACCCTATGCCCATACAGCAACTCAAAGGGTGAAAAACCTGTGGATTCTTGGGGAACCTCTCTGTAAGCAAACAACAGATGGGGCAAATATTTGTCCCACTCCCTCTTAAACTGATCTGCAAATGCCCATAGCGTGGACTTGATTGTAGAGTTTAACCCCTCAACAAGACCATTAGTCTGGGGATGGTAGGGGGTGGTCTTCATGTGCTTCACCCCACAGGACTTCCACAGACAAGCCAGCAGGTCTGACATGAAATTGACACCTCTGTCAGTCAGTATTTCTTTTGGGAAACCTACCCTGCTGAAAATCTCTAACAAAGCATTTGCTCCCTTCTCTGCCTCAGTGGAGGACAAAGCCACTGTCTCAGGGTATTGTGTAACATAATCCACTACCACTAGGATATACTTTTTCCCTGTGGAACTTGGGGTACTCCAGAGGACCCACAATATCCGTAGCTACCTTCTGAAATGGCTTTTCAGTCACAGGCAAATGCATCAAAGGAGCTCTCGCCTTGTCTCCTGCCTTGCCTACCTTTTGGCACTGCTCACAGGTCCTGCAGTACCCTGTTACATCTCTGGAAATCCCAGGCCAATAGAAATTCTGCATAATACGCCTCTTCATACGTTTTATGCCCATATGACCTGCAAAGGGAATATCATGGGCTATGGCTAGAAGTGCCAGACGGTAGGCTCTAGGCACTACCAACTGCTGTACTCTCTCACCTTCTAGCCCTCCCTCAGGGATCCACTCTCTGTATAGTAACCCATTGTCCCAGTATACAGATTCCCCTTTTACTTGAGAATCAGGTGCTTCCCTAGCCACCTGCTTCAGGCCTTACAATGTAGGGTCTAAGAGCTGAGCCTGTCTCAACTCTCTCCTTCTAACCCTTCCCAACTCCCCTTGCACAGGAAGTCGGGCATCCTCTGACAGGGGTGCCTCACTGTCAGCCTGGGTACTACTACTCACCTCTACCTTTGCAGTCACTCTGTCCAAGAGAACATCAGTACCACAAGCAGCTGTGGCTCACATTCAGTCTCACTGCTACAGAGTAGCTCCCTCCTAGAAGTAACCACCTCACCAGTCCTGGCTGCAAGTGTGCAGTCTGTCTGGGTCTCCTCCAGGCTACCAGACCCACATACTTGTCTCCTAGCCTGACTGCGTGTAACTGCACAAGCACATGGTACAGCCTCAGCCAAATCCTTCCCTTTTAGGACATCTGCAGGATGGTAGTTTTAGTACCCGTGTTGTCTCAAGGCAAGCTACTATTGGCATTTTATTTTTCCCACTTACTGGCTCCCTCACCTTTTGTTCCCCACCTTGCTTCCTTGGACAACTGTATGCCACATGGCCCCACTGGTTACATTCAAAACAGAAATAACAAACAAATGGATAACTAGAAGAATGACAGGCTCCACAACTTAAAAAGCTGAAATATTTATTCCGCTGTGCAGTCCATTCTACTCAGCACAGTCAAAAACATTCCACAAACTAAAAGCAGCTCAGAAAACACCACAATTCACAGGAACTCACAAAAAAATTAAATGTCCACACAGAACACAGTTCAAGGTTAAGCGCTTTCACCTAACACACTGTCAGACTTCTTCAGAACAATTCCACTTGAAACAAAGTCCCCTTTATAAATAGATATCAAATTTAAATGAACCAGTAAGAGTGGTTGCAATTGACATTGCATACACATTTAAAAAGGCATAGCCTTCATTTCATGTTTCCAAGTAAAAATATTTGACATACTACTGTAACTTCACATTGAAACTTCATTTCATGTTTCCAAGTAAAAATATTTTACATAGTACTATAACTTCACATTTAAATATATTTTTATTATTTATTTATTTATTTTATTTTACATTTGTTTTCCAAGCTAGTCTAACTGGATACATGTCCATTTTCAGTAGAGGCCCGGGGAGATAAGCTCCAAGACAGAACAATGAAAAAAAGCAACATAACAAATGGGTAACATTATAACATTAAACAAAAAATCATAATTACAATGCATATTGCAGGTCAACACAGTAAAATTCGTCAGTGCTGAGTGCAGGCATTATATAGCATAGTGGTACACTCTGCGGTGTTCGTGAGGTAGATAGAATTGAGATCAAAAGGAAGGAATCACAGATTATGAGTAGAAAGGGTAGGTAGAGCAAAGTATGAAAAGACACATATCTAGTCAGGGTTAGTATAGGGGCATGACCAGTGTGTTCTGAGGAACACTTTCAATTAGTTTTTGAAAGGTGATAGTGAGGAAAGTGATGAAAGTTCATTACATCAAATATATATATACATGAATGCATATAATAAATTCAATAATCATATAAAGTACATTATAAATGTTCATTTTACACTTCAAATATCACACATGATTCAAATATAACATAAATAGTAGTCGTACAACTTTGCTGATCTCAGCTTAAGAACACTACTAATACTAATAAAATAATTCAACCCCGGGGGTTTACCAGCTTCCAGTTTAATATGTCAATATACCTCCCTATATTCAAGTTTGGCCTCCCAGTTATCCCCCCTGGCGTCTATGTTTACCTGCTCTGTAACCATGAATTTATATTTGTAATTGGGACATATTTGTGAATGTTTAAAAAAGTGGACTAGTATCTCTCCCCTTACCATTGTCTTACATATGTTCGTAGATTTTCCTTCTAAGATTTCTCTCAGTCTTTCCTACATAAAAAAATGTGACATGGTTCACATGATACTAAATAAACTACCCCTGTGCTGTTATATGTATAATATCCATTATTTACCCTATAATTCCTTGCTGTTAACTTTACCTCTTCCTTCTCTATAATATGCTGACACTGGTTACACTTCTCACACTTGTAAGTACCTTTCTTGTTTCTTTTGTTCTTATTAACACTACCTCTTTCAAATCTCTCTTTCAAATTTATCTCCCTCCTTCTAATAAATAGTGGTGTTTCAGGTATCAAACTTTTAATTTCTTCCTGAGTTTTCAAAATACCACAGTGTATTCTAATAATCCCCTCCACATCACAGGAAATATTAGAAAAAGTATGAATAAAGGCAGTACCGTACTCCACCTGGGGATGATTGTGTGTTGTTAGAAAACCACTACCCCTACCCAAAAGTGGACTGTACTTAACTTCTGTATCATGAACAACTTCTTTCACTAGTTCCTCTATCAATTGCATGGGGTATTCCCTCTGTAAAAACAGTCCCTTAATAAATTCCAGTTCACTGTGAAATACCGTACATTCACTACACATCCTCGTGGCTCGAATTAGCTGTCCCTTAACAATTCCTGTCTTCTGGAAGTATGGCTGTCCCCTCCCAAAATGCAAGTATGCATTAGAGAATGTGTGCTTCCTAAATATTCTTGATTGAGAACAGTTGTACACCACATCCTTGTACAGTGTTACATCAAGGTAATTTCATCTCAAAGATATAAATGAAACTATCAAAATTATCCCCCTCTTTAAACTGCGGAAGAAATTTACTGACCTGTTGTGTTTCTGGGGTCCAGTTATTCCCTTCCCCATTACCTCCATGACTCTGGCGAAGAGTCAGTGTCTCCTTCTCATGCTGCCTCTGCTTTTCATTTTCCTCAGCTTCCAGATGTAACAGTTTCTCATTCTCCTCACTCTCTAGATGCCTCAGTCTCTCAGCTGCTTCTAATTCCACATGCCTGGCCTCTAACTCACGTCTCTTTAACTCTAGCTGGATTTGTAAGCCCACTGCAGAAAGGTTGAGCTGTCCATTCTCCGAGGGTATTGTATCTCCACTGCCAGTCTGATTGTCCTCCTGGTTGCTGTTTTCTGATGCAGCTGTAACCAAGGCTGCAGTCAGGTCTGCCTTAGTCAGGTTTCCATGCACCAGTCACCTAGCCTGGGACTTCTCCGCCAGCTGGCTCCTTGTCAGCTTTCCATGCTCCTCTGCTGACATGCTTCCTGCTCACCCTGACTAACTAAGCTAACAAAAGAAATAAAACAGTTGTGATCTGAATGAATATTCACTGCTTGGCTGTTTTAGAGTACAAAACATCTTCAAAGCTCACTGTACACAAGCTACAGGATTCACTCTACCCACACCACTACAAGCCAATTAGTATTTGCCAACTAATTAATATGTGATATGGCTATCCCACCGCTGCCAAACACAAATGTGAGGCTATCCCAGCCACTGCCACCAGTTAATATCAGAGGTGGATATCCCACCACTGCCACCAGTTAATATGTGATGCCCCTGCCCTGGCCCAGCAAACAAGGAGCCTCAATCCTCACCATTAGCACCAGAGAGGGCATCACAGATATGAGGAAAGGATAACAAATAACACACAGTAAAGTGTAATTTCCCTTAAGAGCACACAGAGATCACAGTCAGTCCTTGCTCTCCAGGTCCCCATAAGACTCCCCACTGGCACAGCTATAGGGTCCACATCTCAGCCTAGCTGGGCAAGCTAAAACCTCCAGCACCCTCTCTGTCCAACCGGTGCTTCATGTCCCTGTCCAAGTAGCTGACACACACACACACACACACACTTTGAGATAAGAGTTTATACAACCACACAGGCACTTCTGGGGAAGGCTGGCACAGGTTCTCCAGCTGTGCCCCTTTTACCCAGACTAATCGGTAGTAATCACTTGCCATCACCCAGCTAATATTATCAGTTACCCAAAGGCCCTTAAAAGGGTATCCAGTTATTACTATGCAATATTATTATCCAAAATTATCCAGTTGGTAAGTGTGACTAATCAGTCAAGGCTTATTTGGAGTGACCTGGACAGTAAACTCTATAAATATGCAATGTACCTAGAGCTTAACTTATCTGTACACAAACCAGCCACAGTTAAAAGGTTTTAAAATATTTAATATTAAATAATTAAAACCACAAGACAATACTTTCTACTACACCGAGCTAGCCAAGAGTTCAGGGATCACACAGAAATACTTAAAATAAATCAGTAGTATACTTCTGACATCACAGAGAAACACTTAGTCTAATCTTTCTAGTTCCTATCTATTTCTAAAAGAAAACAAAAGTCTAAGATAACTTACATAAGACAACAGGCAGTGCTGTGAGTTGGATGATCAAGACAAAAATGCTTAATGCCTTCTGATTCTGTCTGTTTAAATCGCTATTGCAGTTCTGATAAACATTACATCATTTTTTTACACTTTCATGGTGTTCCCAGGCTGACAGATACTACATTCTTTTTTTATCTTGCAGCTGCAGGAAACTACATCAATAAAAGACATTCCACATATAAACTCTATTAAAACAAAGAGCTAGAAGGTCACACTGATAAATACAATTAGAAAAAACTAAATGAAAACTCCAGCCAAGCTAGAACTTCCAATGAGTGACTTCCCAAACCTCCTGTAACAGAGGCACATGGGATATATGGAAATGATCCTTATGAACATCAGGTGTTTCAGCTATGTGTCGATTCTGATTACCCATGACTTTTACATTTGAAGTCGTTTTAATGGACAATTTCAGGCCAATAAAGCCAAACTCCACTAGCCGTGGATATGCATATTTCGGCCTTGTTATGACCTCGTCAGCATAGCATAAGCAGAGTGTTTGACTAAGCATAAGAAACACAGGGTTGTTATACCCAGCTGATGTCCATTAAAATTAGGGTGACTGCAAAATATCCCAACTAACAAATTAAAACAAAGAATTAGGAGGTCGCACTGAAAAAACAATCAGAAAAAAATTAATGAAAACTCCAGCCAAGCTAGAACTTCCTCTAGTAATTATTCCTTAAGTTAAAACAATAGAAAGAATGTGCTAGCCCAGACAGAATGACTCCGAATCTTTAACTTCAAAGGACAGCAATGAAGTAATTATAACTTCAAAGGACATACAAGAAATGCTTGACTTAGCTTTCTTTACAGCTGAGGGCAATGTTGCTACATTGTTTTAAGTTCAACATTTCACAGCATATTCTTGCATTTAAGAAAACAAGCCTGTGTTTCAACATTTCTATTCATAAATGACAGAATTATCTGCAAAATTATATCTGGCTAGGCTGGCAGCCTTCACAGAAGTAATAGGAAATTTGGATTTCCAGAAAAAAGTACGTAGGCTAGTATTCAAAATTTCTGTGGGGTTCTTTGTAAAGGTTAAGGTGGTGGATGGTTAACTGAAGCATTTACATATCTATGTGGATACGTCAGGGATATCCAGTGCCTTTTTATTTAGAGCTGGTGACCATAAAAATGAGGGCATCCCAGATCCAGAAGTGCACATAGGCAGATAAGCAGGTTAAAATAACATTTTTGTAAATAATATGCTACTGTATTTATCAAATCCATACCAGCATGTTACAGTATTGTTTCAAACCCTGAAACATTTTTAGCATCTGTCAGGGTATAACATAAGTTATGTAAAGACTGCATTATTAACAATTGCCCTACTTATGATTTAGTTTTTCTTATTTATAAAGGCATTCTGAGGTGAAATATTTAGAGGTATGTTTAGTTGATTTTGTACTCCAGATAATGACCGATTCATAGGAGGAAGTTAAGAATAAGATGTTAGAAAAAAGTTAAAATGTGGATGTTGTTGATAATGAACTTGAACCAAAGGATTCAAAAAACAAAACTTTTCATAGCCCTTCTGATACTTTACTTAGGATAGGCATTTTTATTACCCAGGGAGAAAAGTTTTTTGAGGTAATTAAAGAAGAAAATTGAATTCATATGGGAAGGTATGCATGGTAGAATTTCTTGGGAGAAGCTAGTTTTGCCTTTTGAGCTAGGACGTCTTGAACCAAACTTGCAAGACTCTTGTAAGGCTTCTCAGCTTCACTGGTTTTACACATTGCAATGTAAGGGATATAAAGCTGGATGAAAGGAGTTAGCTTTTAAACTTTCGGCAGTATATGAGGAGTGCAAAAAATTGCCTTTCTGGGGGTTATATGGCATAAAACATCAGCAAAAAATATTTGTTGGATGAGATAAGCCTATTGGATAAAAGTTTGATGAAAGAAAAATATTTAAAAGGATGGGAACTGGAAGTCCTTCTAATAAGAGTAGTGATGGAATGAAGAGGTACTAATAAAATAGCAAGGAAATGGAGAAGACACATTGATTCAAGATACAGGGAACAGCTTAGGGAAGCGGGTCACACAAAATTCTTAGGAAGAAGCTAAGTCGATGTTTTGTCTTCAGTATGGGAATATGTTTTCTTTTGTTGGTTTCAAGAGTTGACCCACATTCTGGGGAATATAAAGAAGGTAGCAGAAGAAGCGACCTTAGCATAGTTTCTGAGTAGAATTAAGAGCAATTCAGGTGAGTACCAAAAGTTCAATCAGCATGGCGTATAAAATACTTCAAAAAAAGAGGAATGGACAATGAGGAAAGATGAAGAAGAGGTTTGAGAAATGGAGGGAAATATGTATGGCTGTGCTCTACAAATTTTTGAATTTTTTTTCATGGAAGTGTGTTCATAGGTATTTCTGCATTCCTGATTGACTAAAAAAGATGATGTTCTTCGTGTTTCAATGTTGCAGTCATCACATTTGGGTTATCTCTGCCAGGGTAGCCCTCAGCCGGCCCGAATACCAGAGACTTAGTATTTCTGCGTCGGTTGCTGTTGCTTGAGGACTGACGTCAGGTCATCAGTGGTATAAAGTAAAGCAGCAAACGCTATTACATCAGTCTTTCTTGCAGTGGAGCCTGAAACAGAAGCAGTTTGCACTAGTGCCAGTCGGCCGCTACCTGAGTTTTCATTTCTGAATTGAAGTTGAAGTCTTCTAAAGTGAAGTACCCCATTGGGGATCCTTTTTCTTGCACTAACTGATGTCAGAAAAAGTTAATAATTGTCTTGCCTGTGGAAAGCAAATATCACACTGAGACTTCCACTATTACTGTGTCACTTGCCTAATCCCAGACCATGACGTCCCCTGTTGTCATTTCTGTGCTTTGTTTAATGTCAGAACTACCCATCACCTGGCCCTTATTGTAGCCAGATATTTTCGATTTCAGTCTTCAAATTCCGATATGGCTTCGGTAAGCCATCCTACAGCAGATCTTCTGAGAAAACATAAAGATAAAGACAGAGACAGACTGCACAGGTCCACACCTTCTGACAACACTTCCGTTACGCTAGTCATCATCCCTCCAGTTCTCAGTAAGGTGCTTTCACAGCCCCTGATGCCCGCTTCAGTTGATTCGCAGGCCACTACCGAGACCCTTTCGGAGTCCGGTATGCTGCAAAACTCTTCTTCGTCTAAGGATCCTGCATTCGTCTCTACCTTGGGTGGGTCCGGAGCCGCTGAGCAGGCACCGGCTTCCGAGGAAGTCCTTCACACCACCGAAACTCGACACAAACCGACGTCTTCTTTCGCGACTACCGTTCTTTCAAAAACAGCTGAGTTCCTTAGGCCCAGGGTTTGAACCACACCCAAGAAACCGACTACCCACTCTCAGGCTCCTGCTACCTTGCCTCAGTCTCAAATGCTTAAAATGGCAGTAGACCTTATCATGCTGATCCGGGGAAGCCAAGCTACCCCCTCAAAAAGGAAGAGAGATCTGTCCCCAGTAGTTTTGTCTGAACAAGAGTCAGATGACTATGATGCATCTGACTATAAAGACATGCAGCCTCTCCCCACTTATGAGGATTCTGATGCAGAGGAATCCATTCCTTCAGCCTCTCCCCCAGTGGATTTTTCCTTTAGGGAAACCCTGCATACTTTAAAGGAGCATTTGCAGTGGGAGAGTCAGGACTACCGTCAGTCTAAAATGAGACTCAGGGAATTCCTAGATATTCTGCAACACAGACCCTTAGCCATCCCCCCAGTAGACGATATTTTCCTTGAATCCAGCTCGACTCCCAGCGCCCTACTTCCTGCTCCCAGAAAACCAGACAGGTATTACAGAGTCCCTGACACACACAAATATCTTTTTAAAAATCCAACAGCTGACCCTGAGGTCATTTCTCAAGGGACAAAAGGGATTAAAGCAACCTCTGCTAAGAATCCCACCCCCTCAGATAGGGATTGCCGAGCACTGGACAGATGGGGTTAAAAAGTATACACCTCAGCTACTCTTGCTATCAGGGTACTAAATTGTCAGTTCCATATGCTTAAATATCAACAACATACCTTAAACAAAAAATGTCCTTCTTTCCTGCTTGGACAGAATCTAAAGATTTACAAGACTTAATGCATTCTGCAAGTCAAGTAACTAAACACACTTTGCACTGCGGTTTTGACGCCCTAGAAGCTTCTTGCAGGGCAGCAGTCACTGGATCTGTCATTGTAAGACATGCATGGCTTAAGGAACAACCCCTGCCAGACCATGTCAAATCTAAATTGTTGGATGCACCCACCCTTGCACAAAGTTAACTTATTTGACACTAAGGCAGAAGAGGTCTTAAAAAAGGATGGAAGAAAAAGCAAAATCTATGCAAACAGTTAAAGATTTCTTACAGGTCTTGTCCCCTAGATTCAACAGGCATTTTCTCTCCAGGCACTGGTCCTTTCCTGCTCTGAGTAAACAGGCCCAGCCTAGGCCCTGTGGAAACAGACCCCCCAGACAGCAGCCCCAGGGAATTCAGAGATCTAAGCAGTGGACTACCTCCACTTCAAAACCAGGAAGTTCTAAGCCACCCCTTATGGTAAGAGCTCACACTGACTCACCTCCTCCCCTCTGCCCATCTTCACATACGCCTAGGAGGAAAACTCTCCTTTCACTCAAGCACCTGGGCCACCATTACCAAGGACCAATGGGTTCTGAACATTGTGTCTCAGGGATACAAGTTCTCCTTCCACACTCTTCCAGCCCCAAAAGGGTTCCCTGATCTACCACCAAATCAGTGGGCAGAGGCTCTAAAGCAAATCCACTCCCTGCTCTCTTTGAGGGCAGTAGAGCACGTTCCTGCAAAACAGATAGGCCAAGGCTTCTACTCCAGACTTTTTCTGACACCCAGAAAAGAGGGCACTTGGCACCCCATCCTCAGTCTGTCCGTTCTAAACACCTTCCTGGTGATCCCAAAATTCAAAATGCTCACTCTCCAGCAGCTGCTACCCATGCTCTCCAAGGACGTTTGGCTAGCCACCCTGGGTCTAAAAGAGGCCTACCTCCGCATTCCTATCAGGGAATCATGCAGAAAATATCTCCACTTCTGGGTAGGATCTCAACACTTTCAGTTCTCTGCGCTTCCCTTTGCCTTAGCTACTGCTGCCAGAGTTTTCACAAAATGCCTGGCTCCGACCATTGCCTTTTGCAGACAAAGAAATATTCAGATTTACCCCTACTTAGATGACGACTGCCTTATTCAGGCAGACAGCCAGGAAAAGCTGCTCAAACACCTGGCCTTTGTAAAGAGCCTACTAACCTCCCTAGGGTACACATTCAATGAAAAGAAATCAAAACAGGTGTCCACCCAAAGGATAATCTTCCTGGGAGCAAGTCTGTACACAAATTTTCCTGTCAGCCTACTTCTCTCAACTGGCCACCAGGCCCTAGCTTTCTGCAAGGAAAATCCTGCAAGCCCTGGGGTTCATGGCATCGTGCATACTCCTCATTCCATATGCCAGACTGCATATGAGGAAACTTCAGTGGTACCTAAAGAGCCTTTGGTGTCAATATTCTCAAGACCTGGAAACTCTTCTACCTATTATTCCTTGCCTGAGAAAGGAATTTCTTTGGTGGGCAACAGCCTGCACCCACAACAAGGGTCTGCCCTTCTCCCCACACCCCGCCACCCAGACCCTTACCACAGACGCATCAGACTATGCTTGGGGTGCACACCTGGATGGCAGGTGCATTCAGGGCCAATGGAGCCCACAGCAAATCCTCCCTGCACATCAGTCTAAAAGAGATGATGGCTGTGCAGCACGTCTTGATAGCCTTTCAAACCCCTTCTCTCTCCAGGGATTTCTCCTGATCAAAACAGACAACACCACTGTGATGTGGTACATCAACAAGCAGGGAGGGACTCACTCCTACCCTCTGTGCAGGCTGACCTTGACCCTTTGGCTCACAGCCTCTCTCATGCAACTACACCTGTTAGCACAATACCTACCAGGCTCTCTCAACTCCCTGGCAGAAAGCTTTTGGACCCACATGAATGGCAGCTCGACAGAAGTACCTTCTTCCTAATAACTCAGAAATGGGAAACCCCGAAGGTCAACCTCTTTGCCTCCCACACCAACCATCAGCTCAGCAAATTCTGCACCAGGGAGCATTACTGCATGGCTTGGAAAGTGTCCTTCACCTGGGTCAACCTCTCGGTCTATGCCTTTCCACCCCTACCTCTCATCCCCAGGGTACTGCTCAAAATAAGGGAGGAAAAACCAAGGACCATTCTTATAGCTCCTGACTGGCCCCAACAGCAGTGGTACCCCATGCAGTGCAGCCTGTCCCCGCTGCCTCCATGGCATCTTCCCCAGATTCCAAACCTCCTAACCCAGAGGGAAGGGGAATTCATGCATCCCCAATTGCAGACACTCAGTTTGGAAGCTTGGCTTATTCCCTAACCCTGAATCAATCTGCCATCTTCAGTAAACAGGTTCTGGATGTCATCCATGAGGCCAGAGGCCCTAGCACCAGAAAGTCTTATGCAGATAAATGGAAAAGGTTCTGCACCTGGATCCAGCCCTCAATCCCTCTCATGCTGGATTACTTAGCTGACCTACTACACAGTGGTCTCTCCTTCTCCTCTATAAAAAATCATGCCTCTGCTATTTCTGCTTATTTTCCCACTGAGCAGCCCCTTTTCTCACACCCTTTGATCAACAGTTCCTCAGAAGGGCTAGCACCTTGAGATGCCCCAGAAGGGTACCAACACCTGCTTGAGACCTTAACTTTGTCTTGGAAAAGCTCACCCTGCCTCCTTTTGAACCAGATTCTTCCGCAGAGCTAAAATTTCTCTCCTGGAAGACAGTCTTCCTTCTGGCAATCACTTCAGCCAGAAGAGTCTCTGAGCTGCAAGCACTCATGGCTGTGGAACCCTTCATTATCTTCCATGCAGACCGGTTATCCGTCAGAACTAAATAATCCTTCATGCCCAAGGTGGTGTCCAGTGTGGCTCTCAACCAATCTATTCATTTGCCCACATTCTTTCCTAATCCCCAGAACAAGGGGGAAAGGATTCTGCACTCTCTAGATGTGCACAGACAGCTCAGATACTACCTGGACAGGACTAAACCCTTCAGAAAGTCTGACCAATTGCTAGTTAGCTTTGCTACAGGGGCAGGAGGCAAAGCCATCTCCAAGCAAACTATTTCCAAATGGATAGCACACTGCATCCATTTCTGCTACAAAGAGCATGGTAAGCCTCCCCCAAGGGGGTCAGGACACACTCCACCAGAGCAGCCTCCACCTTTGCAGCTCAGAGGAATCCCCACCAGGGATATCCTGGAGGCTGCCACCTGGACATCTGTTCACACTTTTACCAAGCATTACCACCTGCCTCTCTTCTCCAAATCCAGGGCAGGGTTTGCCTCTGTAGTCTTGGAGGGCATCCTAGCCAGCCCCTAGCTTCCTTGACTGCCTCCACCCATTTCCTCAGCTTTGGGAATCTATCCAAATGTGATGACTGCAACAGTGAAACATGAAGAGCATAGTACAGTTGTGTACACTTAACCATAAATGTAGATGTTCGAGTGTATTCATTGTTGCAGTCATGGTTTCCCCTCCCTCCATCCCCCATTTTTTTCTCTTTCTCCTTTTGTTACCCTTCTTCCTTGTTGTTCTCCTTTCCTTACAAGGGACATTTTGGTATTTATTTTCCAGTGGTGGGGTTCTTCCACCTGAACCTTGCCTCCTACCTTAGGGGCTCCTGACAGGTTAGGGCAAGAAAAACTGATGTAATGGCGTCGGCTGTCTTACTTTATACCACTGACAACCTGACATCAGTCCTCAAACGACAGCAACCGATGCAGAAATACTAAGTCTCTGGTATTCCTGCTGGCCGAGGACTAACCTGGAAGGGATAACCCAAATGTGATGACTGCAACAGTGAATACACTTGAACATCTACATTTATGGTAAGTGTACACAACTGTACTTTCCTACAAGTTAATAATATGTGCTGGAGATGTGCAAAAGGGAACTTGGGAATTGAAATATCAATATATAGGGAAACTTGGGAGTTGAAAAAAATGTATTAGGAACATACTAGGCAAGCAGTCACTGGGGCCATAAGATGCCTAGCCATGTACACATTAAGCAGATCCTTTTCAAGTACTTAATAGTGTTCACCTCCCAAAATGAGCAGGGCTATCATAATAACCCTGTTGTAAATACAGTGGCTATAAAAAGTGTACACACCCCTGTTAAAAATGCCAGGTTTTTGTAATATAAAAAAATGAGACCACAATAAATCACTTCAAAACTTTTTCCACCTTTAATGTGACCTATAACCTGTATAATTCAATTGAAAAACAAACAAATCTGTTAGGGAATAAAAATATAAAAAATAAACTTACAATAAGCTGGTTGTATAAATGTACACACCCTTAAACTAATACTTTGTTGAAGCACCTTTTGATTTGATTACTGCATTCAGTCTTCTTGGGTACACACCTGCCATCAATTAAAGAGGCTCACAAAACTTGGCTTTTTAACAGCGGTGTGTAAACTTTTTATATCCACTGTTATCTCTACCCATCCAGTTATCAAGACTTGCGCTGAAGGAAGCCAAAGTAGTACTTTGCTTGATGTGTAGTGGTAACTTATTCCATAGGCTAGCAATACATTAAGTTAACATGAAGTGTATTATCTGTCAGCTGTTTAAAACACTTCCTCATTATTTACCCTGTCTTAGCTGTCAGCAGCTCCCCTTTCAGCTTTATTTTTAAATTAAGGTATTTGTAGTTTTATTAATAAATAAATGCTGTTTAATAGTCTATAATCAGTTTTCCATTAAATCCTTTATGTAACTCTACATAGCTTTTTGTCATTTAGTAAGCAATATATTTTTAAAACTTATTGAATGATAAGCAGTCATATGTTTTTATTTATTATAGAGATTTGATAACTTTCTTTTAGAATGGTAAGTTAAGAGAAAAAGTAAATGTGCGTCATACATTCAGATTTCTTACAAATCTGTAGTTTCAGTGTTTAGTTAGTTGTTAACATGATGGATGGGTGTAAACTGTAAATCTAGAGGCAAGTCCTTTTCTTCAGT
Source organism: Protopterus annectens (assembly GCF_019279795.1). Taxonomy (NCBI): domain Eukaryota; kingdom Metazoa; phylum Chordata; order Ceratodontiformes; family Protopteridae; genus Protopterus; species Protopterus annectens. The sequence continues at coordinate 828,394,865 of NC_056727.1, read as the reverse complement.
TTTTGATGAAGTAATCTTTGAGAAGTTTATTGTATTTACATAATTAATCGTTGTGCATGTTCAGACTATTTTTAAAGCTTCCTTTGCCTCTGTCTAATGTGTTTATTTCCATTCCCAAATGTGTTTGCTTTTATAGTTACGAGTTTGGAGATGTATATTTTTTAATTATCAAAACAAGTCTGCTATTTCATAAAATTGGTTACATTGTTACCTGCATCTCTTTTCATACTTTTTTAACTTGCATGCTGACAGTTTTTGTTCATTGTGAACTTCGTTTGGACTGACTTACATTTCTGTACTTGTGATGGAGGCATTGTTTTCGTTTTATGTAGTCAGTTATTGGTAAACAATAGACTTCTGTTATTCTGAAAAAAATAATTAATGGTACTAGACTAAAAGAAACAAATTGTAACATGGTACAGACATTAATGAAATTTTTATTTATTGACCTGGTAGCTGGACTGATCTGTGGACTCATCTCAACTATGACCCATGCACAGAAGCAATTGTGGTAATGCAGAGAATCTCAGTATGTTAGAAAACAATACAGTCAGCATAGCAAATAACACACAATGTGATATAGAGTTTTGAGAAAAAGATTCTTAAGAACTTAAGATACAGCTGAGCCTTAGTGGACTTAAAAAACTTAACTAGTTTATTAACATTATTTAGGCAAAAATAAATAACGGCAAATAACTGAGTATATTTACATATGCGTAGAGTTTTAATGAATAAGGATTACATTAGCAGCAGTATTTACACTTACAGCAATTATGTATGAGCTGATTGCTTTATGATGAAGAGAGAGTATATATTTCTTGCCATGAAATAACTGCGGTGGTAAGTTATTGCTAGGCAGGTAATATTTTAGCTTGAATTTAGTGTGTTTGGTTATTATTTATTTATTTTTGTTTACTTTATTTTAGACATTTATTAATCAGATATGCCCACTGGATACAGGTATGCCTGTTCGGGGGCAGATGGAGGTAGAAAGCCTCAAACCCTGTGCCTTGGGTAGAGAAAGCAGCCTGTTAACAACATAGAGCCTTAATCCTTCACACTAATTGCCAGAATTATTTTTCTAAGGTTCTTTGTGAGGTGCTTCCATTTTGCTGGCACAGCCTTATTAAAATCTTTTCATCTGTAACAAGCATAAATAGTGTTTTTTTTTTTTTTGAAAAGTCAGGCTATTGTCTCCTGTGCACAGATACTGTACATCGAGATTTTTGACTGCTGGTTTGTTTTTCATGATGAAACACTGTAATGTTTTACATTAAGATCACTCTTACAGTAGGCTACCTGCCAGTGTTCAAAGCTTTAGAGTACTTTCCATGCACCCAAACTGACACTAACAAAGAGGCATTAAAGGTGCCTTCAAGTTTTATGGGTTAGGGTAGGGTTATAGTCTTTGAGGGTAGAAATAACGTTAGTGTTAGGATTTAAGGTTATACTTTAGGGGTAGAGATTTAATTTTTAGGGTTAGTGTTTTAGGGTCAAAATTTTAGTTTTAGGGTTAGCATTTTAGTGTTAAGTTTAGGGTTAGTTTTAGTGCTTTAGGGTTAAAGTGCCATGCCTTAATGTTGTTCTGCTTTGGTGTTGCACCAGTCCTCATTTTTACAGTAATTTGCATGATACTGACATATCCAGTGTACTGATCTCAAGCAGAATATGTTGTACATTATTTGAGTCCACAAACTGCATATTGCCAAACATGTTTCTGTTTCTAAATTGTGCATCCATCAGTCCATCAACTGAGGTACCCCCCCGACACAGGATGGTAGGTACCTATGGCAGTCTACAAGTTCCCAAATACTTTCAGAGGTACCTCATTTGGGAATCTACAGTGTTTGTCATTCATTTTAGATATGCCGATTAGTTTCACACATTTGGCTCCCTTACAGCATCTGTGATGGCAGTCCTGATGTATTCCAGGCATCCTTATATCCATCTTGCATGCTTGTTAGAGCTTTTCTGAAAAACCTCGGGATTTTTTTAAAGACTTTCTTTCTGAAGTCCAGGGTCCTTGTCAGATTTGTATATAAAATGTTTTGCCACCATTTTCTTGTATATTTCCACCATGGTATGTGACACTTACAGTTTTGTAAAGCATTTTGTCCACTGGTATTCCAAATATCAGTGTGACCGTTTTTATTACAGTTCTTTGTAAAGTAACATTTTTGCTACGTTGACATCATGGAGAAACACTGAGAATTTTACCTTCTCTGACATCATTGTAGGGTTAGTGTGAGGATACATCTATAGAGTTTAATCGAAGCATCACTACAAATGCGCAGAGGTCCACGCATTAAAGTATATGGACACATCTCACCCTATCCCTATAGTGATGTTGCTGAGGGATACAATATATTTATTTGGGCTGTAGCTTAATAAAACATTTACAAAGCTTTTATTTATTATTGAAGGAGTGAAAGGAAAAGAAATGCTTCACCGCATTTAAGCCAGTGTATGTCATAATGCATGTGTAAATGTTGGCAAAAGATTTTAATCTCATCTTAGGCCCCATTGTTTGGTAGTCCCTCGTTCCTAAATGGTTGCCCACTTCCTGGTCCAGGATCCTCTTCCTTTCCCTGTTTTGGGGCCCAAACTCCAAGACTGCCTTTTGTCAAGTAAGCTTCAGCTCTAAGCCTGGGGCCCACTTCATGTAAGGCATTAGGAATACTCCTGCTCTTATTTGTGGCTGAATTCAAGGTGTTCCATTTTACTTATGGTGTGTTAAATTCTTCATTCAGTAATGCCTCCTCCTTCTGTTCTATTTTTGAGATTGCATTCAGTATTTGTCTCCTTTTCTGTGATTGCCCTGCCATATTCATTCTGCATTTTGTAGTCCTCATGTTCTTTATGCTAACTCCCTTATTTAATCTGTTTCCAACCAATATTTCTGATTCTTGTATTGGCCTACACCTCTCTGGTACTTCACCGTACTACCGACTGACATGCTCAGCTCAGTGTTTCCTCTCTTTTGTGACTGTGCAGAGGGAAACCTTTGCAGTCTGCCACAAATGCTTCCAACTTTTTCTTTTCATACTCATGTTACATTTATCTTGTGTAATTTCTTTTTCTTTCATACTTTATCTCAAATGCATTTATCTTTTATATTTGCCACAGATTTGTTTGTTTATATTCTTCTACCATTGCATATTTTGTTGTGAGTGACTTTGATCTACTGTTATAATTTGTATTTTGTGGAGCCTTTCTTCATGGCTCCTCACTGAAAAGGGGTTATTGCCCAGTCGGACTTATTTGGTAAACAAATCTCACTAAAGTAACTATATAAAAAATGTAATGGTATTTTGTTTTGCACTTTTTCGTGGTATTGAAATTTGTTTTACTAACTGATGAAAAGAAAACAGTATTTCCTGAGTGCTGTACTAGACTTCCACTGTTAAACTAGCGTAAAAAAAAAAAACGAACCCCCTAAACTTGTAATTCAGGACTCTGCTTTCTCTCTAAGAATGACATAGTCCATTGTGACACCCTAGACCTATTTGCCCAGTGGGTTTCCATTTTCCAAATAAATGAAGTCTTGACTTGATCACTAGTTGTTTAATCATTTCTTGAGCCTGGTGCTATGAATTTACCCCATCATTGTTATTGACATGGTCATTTTATTTTGGCTGCACTCACCCTCCCAAACCTTTGATCTTTTGATTACCTTTCATTTCCGCTGTTATGCTCTGCCCTGTGATTTTCTTTTTTTTAGTTGGTAGAGATAATTTTGGCTATCTTCAGCGTAACATAATAGGTAAGGTCCTAGACTATGACGATGGAGATCTGAATTTGAATCCTAGCTTGTATACTGTGTGACTCTGATCATTATTTAACTTGTACCCCAAGCAGTCCCTTGTATAAGTCTTACTTGGTTTTGTTTAAGACTGCTGTCAGCAACTGGTGACTCCAGTAAGTCTTGATTCTTCTTTTGAAGAAATAACCCGGGGAAGCATCAATAGAAACAAAAGAAAAGTGGCAGCTGTAAAGCAGACACAACTGCTGAATTGTGCCATACACTGAGGTCATGTTCTGCTGTGTTAGTGGACAGTAACTAGTGATGAGAGATGTATGGGAACAATTAAACGTGCACACAGTTTGACAAAATGTTATTAGTGTGTAAAATCGCGTAGAAAGACAAATTAATTATAAAACTTTTTTTCTGAAGGTTATATTAGCATTGTTGAGTTCTGTTTTTATGATTGTAGCCTACTTTTAGTGTGTGTGCAATTTGTCTGTATACCTTTTCCCCTCTGTCAGGATAGACATCAAGCTTCTCCCAACTGGATTGTACCCATTCATTCCTTAGCAGTGGGGACCTCCATCCTTCAGACCCACTATGGTGAGGGCCATTTGGAGGACACATCTTCCTGGTAGACAGTAGTGGTATTGTGGTTTCTCCACCATCCTGCTCATGAGAGGTTTTAGAATTAGCCTTGCCACTTCTCTCAGAGGGGAAAAATGAGCTACATGTGTCACTGTAGGGCCTTACAATGCCCCCCCCATGTCACTGTGAGTCCCACTCAGTAATAAATCTTACCACCATATGATGGCTAGCCTTCCCCATCATACCTACTCCATCTTGCCTCTCCTATTTGTGTACACGGGTAGGGTATGTGTCCTGCTCTACCCACACCTTTCCTCCCCTGGGTAGGCACACCCGTCATAAGGAGCTTCACAGTGGCATGAGGTTTTACTGTGTGAAGATTCTTTTTTGACCATCCCTGTTTCTTAACAATCTTTTATTCAGTAATAATGGCTGTATGTTCTGGAGGTTTGCACAGTCATGTTTAAGTATTTGGGAAGGTCGTTTTCTAAATGCTATTATACATGATAATTAATAGACGGAATCTGAAATCAAAATATATTATTGTAAAGATGACATACTCTGTAGTAAACGTGTAGAAGGGAATATAAAAGCAGTAGGAAACTTCCAGCAGAATCCTAAGAAGTGAAAGAACATGTTACAGAGAATGCTGAATGTATAAAACGTGTTGTATAACTGTCCAGTATCAGTCTGTCAGTCTTTGAATGCACATAGGAACCTTGTAAGAATGTGATCTTCTTTGCTTATGGAACTGATCAGATAGGGAACTATTTTCTGTTTAAAGAGACTTTGTTTTCATGTACAGGGAATTATATTTTTCTGTAATTCTTCGAAACACGAATGAGAGAAAAATATTATAATTAATGATATAAAACCTTGAGATTTAAAGTTTGCGTACGTTTTAGGCAAGGACAGGACAGTTTCAAAGGAAGTTCTGGTATTCACAGACTGTTTCTTAGTATGTGCCAAGTGTAGCAGCTGGAGGCATCATAAATCAAGCACATGTCGTCAAGGCTGCTTCATTGGTAACAAAATACCTGTTTTCCTGGAACCATCACACAGGAGTCAGTTAAGGTGCAGCTCATTCATTTGAAGTCCTACAGTACAGTATTAGCATGTGGTGTTGCTAAGATAGATAGTAGAGTTTTAAAGTAGTGAAGTTAACCTGAGGTCAGGTGTTCAGTGCATATTGCCCCCTGTTTTGTATATTGTAGTCCTACTGTGCAAATGTTTAAATTAGCATATAACTTTTAAAGTAGGCACAGCTCTTTTGGCAGCATGCTGTATAGCAGCCATTTTGAACTCATTAATATGCTGGCATGCAGCTAACCCTAAACTAGAAAGCAGGTAGTTTGTCATTGTTGAAGTAGCACCATTTTTTATATGCTTCTTTGATTCTTTCTCAGTGACTGTTTTATCTAGTTTCCTCCTGTACCTAGAAGATATGCATATACAAAGTGGTTGTATGCATGCTGTATGTGTGTGTGTGTGTCCTATGACAGTATGGCATCCTGTCCAGGATTAGTTTCTCTTTGATTCATGCTCACTAGTGCCATGGTAGGGTCCATTTCCCATGTAGCTCTGAACTGGGTGAAGTAGGTTACTGGAAAATGAGTGAATGAATGTTTTATCACTACATCTTGTATGTAGTGTTAATGAAAAGAGACTTTTGGCCACATGTCAGTCCATTTTGCCCCTATTATTTTACACGTCCTCCTTTCATTGTCTTATAACACTTTGTAAATCCATATGTAAACAAGCAGGAGTTCTAGTACAGAAACATCCCCGTTTTAATGCAATATACAGTCATGGACACATATCAGATATGAACTGCAGGTCTTTCCATTTCTGCCTTTTTTCCTTATTTACACCTTCTGTGCAGATCACAGCTATTGCAGCCTGCAGACTGTTTTCCTGTTAGGTTCCCTTTGGTTTGACATTCTATTGTATAGTCATACAGACTTGATTTTCCCCAGCTGACTTTGTTGGGATTGTCTTTGATACATTGATATCTCTCTTTTTCTGTGAAGATATGTTTCCCTACAACATACCTTGCGTAGAAGCATATTTTTTTGTGGTAGATAGCAGCCACTTGTTCCGCATCGTCTACCTCTGTTACTAAACTGGAAAAGCTTCACATGCTACTTAACAGCTTATTTTTTCCCCACCCTCAATAATGATCTTCTGTCTGTCCCCTTTTATTCCTGAATTCTGTCATTATTTTGACCTTGCAGTTTCTTCTACAGGAAGGATGCTTCATTTGCTCTCCTCTAATTTCTGTGGGGAAAAAAATCTTTGCATCTCTCCAAAGCTATCCATCTTACATCTTCAGATTGTGTACTTTTGATGTTCATCATAGTGATCACTGCTGCAGTAACCATGTCTATATGGGTTATATCTTGCCAAGGATGTAACAGCCAGCCAACTTCCAAGGCTTCAGGGCACCTTCCACATACCCAAACTGCCACATAGCCTGAGCTGAGCTGACTGAAAGACAAGTCTGGGAGTGAAGCCTTTCAGAGCTTTCCTGTTGCCAAAGAGAATGCTCCTGTAAGGCTTTCGAGGATAGATGGTTGGCTTGTGCTTTCCTTTGCTAGACAGATAATTTCACTTTGGTGAAAAAACTTCCATTTTCATAATTTTGTTGATGCCTTATTACTTTCCTCTTAAGAAAAGTTATTTTAAGACTAGGAGTATTGTGTTTTAATGGAGTGTCACAAGAATTTAATGTACTTTTAAGTGGAGTGCTCATTTTTTGTCAGTTTAAAAGTGGTGTAAAGTAACTGAAATTTTTTTTCTACTGTGTTTTTCTGTCCAAAAAATAATTTTTGTGGACTGGTAGTATTTACAGGCAGTTGCTGCTGGTCTGCCCCAGGAAAGAGGCACCTTTTTTTGGCTTGATCATGGTACAGGCTATCGATCCTACGTTTTGGTCCTTTTCCAGCCACAAAAAGAAGAAATGAGCAAACAATAATTTCACCACTGCAGCATAGCAATTTGCCTCAGTAGCAGGTGTGTGACTCTACTGTGACCATTTGTTGTACCACAGACCACTTTTCTTTTACCCCAGACCCCTCTGGTGTAGCACCAATGGCCTCTATGGACTAGAGGTTTTCCACATCCTCTGTAGCTGTTGGGGTCCCCTTAGTGGGCAAGGGCGAGATATTCTTGTCAGTCCTGCAAGAGGGAACAGGGAAGGTAACCCTGTTGTGTCAGAATGATGTGCCCATCCTTGGAGAAGTTGCTGCTGCCATTAGTAACCCAGTTGGCCCCATTTCTTTCCTGTCAGAAAGAAACAGAAAACAAAGCAATTTCCTTTGGATAGGAGTAGTTTACTGGGTTTGGCTCAGGATTTAATTTGGGTTATTGATCCTTCTTGTGAAGTAGATGTCCTTTTATATCACTGTTGCAGTATTCTTCTCCTAAGGGATCTCCTGCCAAGGATACCCCATCATCCTACCAGTATACCAAAACCTTCAGCTTTTGTAGGCGCCGTACATCACATGTATACTCCCCACGCAAGATGTAGGGCATAAAGGTGATGTGCAGGCACAAACACTCAGAACTTCTTTGCCGCCAGTCCGAATGCCATTGTTGTACATCTGTCTGAATGCCCTTCTGCTGTGCAGGTTACCAATCTGTTTTTCAGATAAGTGCCCTGTTGGGGTTTCTTTCTCTTTTTTTTTACTAATGTATGGCATTGTGTTTATGTCATCCAGAAAGGTAAATTGTCAATGTGGTAGGCAGATTCTCCATAAGAACTGTCACAACCAGTGTCTTTTTTGTTTGGCTGCTTCCCAAGATCATGTGCAATGTTCTGCTGGCCAGGCATTTGTGCCTAAGACCCTACATAGTAATCTTTCCTCTTTGTCCATATATCTTGAGAACCAGGGACTTGAGCTGTTGGCTCAGGGTGTTATGGCAGAATCCTCCCATCCCGAGGGCCAGCCACCTGCCAAGAAGAAGGGCAAAAAAGTTAAGCTTGATCCAGTTACTGTCCAGCATCCACAGTACATCTCTGTAGAGGCTATTGAAAGCCCTGAAGACCATCCAATGCGTGCTTCAGATTCCTCTGCTGTGACTCCATCGGAGGCCTGCATGGATTTGAATTATCGCATGTCCTCTGAGGCTTTCCAACTTCTGCAGCTGACATTGAGGGGGAAACCTCTGCTGATAATATCTACGGGACCAAGTGGGATTGTAGTGAAGGAGAAAATTCCTACTGTCATCATTGAGTTGTGTCAAGGGTCTGACTCTCCAAGGGTTTTTTGGGTGTACTTCCTACAGAAAAAGAAATGGAAGACTAACCGCATTTCCCCAGTTGTTAAGCATCCCCAATGTGAATGGCAGGATTTCATTCAGGGTTTCTTTAATGCTTTAATAGCCTTGAAGTCTCCTCAAGGAGTATCAGTCCCTGCTCCCCCATCATCTTCCACTCCTGTTAAGAGGCCTAGGGAAATGGATTCCTTGGATGATGATTTGGATTCTGAGGAGGAATCCCCGTATTACTCTTTGCAAATCCCCCCCCCCCCACACACCTACAGTTTGGAGGAAGAGGATTCTTTGAGTCCAGATTCCCCCTCGGAAGACTTGTCCTATGAAGATACTGTTGCCCACATGATGGACTATTTTAAGTTGGACTGTTCCCAGGTCTCTGACATTCAGAAGAGGTATTTTGAACACCTACAAATGGAGTCTCCCAAACCATCAGCTGCCCCCCGTTCTGGTTGTCCTTTTGGGTACTTTTTCTGCAGCATCTGTTGCTAGTGACGTTTAACCTTCTGTGCCAAAGAAACCTGATAGGTTCTACAAGGTGCCTGAGGACTGCAGATCTCTGTATAAGTGCCCTTCTGCTGATCCTTCAGTGGTTTTAGTTTCTTCTAATAGACCTAAGTTGTTGCCATCTACCAAGCTCCTTCCTTGTGATAAGGTTAAGTAAGAACATTTATAACTTTGTCCTTTAAGGCAATTAACTACCATACTCATTTGACCAGGTATGTTTTGGCCCTCCTTTCCCAAATATCTTTTGCAGGCTTCGAGGTATACATATTTTTCCCTGTGTAGACAATCTATGTATTCCTCAGAAGTCTGTTACAGGATCTCCAGTTTACCATTTGTCTTTTACATAGACTGGGGTTCACCGTAAACCTCCAGAAATCAGTTTTGACACCTTCCCAGGATCTTGTTTTCCTTGGTTGCAGGCTTCTGACCGTTCCAGTGCTGGCAACTCTTCCTGCCACCAAGACTGTGTCTTTGATTACCTTTTTCCAGTCTCTCCTTCCTCTGTCCTCTGTCACAGACAGAACTTTTCTCTGGGTCTTGGAATTTTTGGCTGCCACCATTCCCATGCTCCCTCTCACCAGGCTGTATATGAGGAAATTTCAGTGGTACCTCTTATCAGGGTGGCTTCAGCATTGCCACCCTTTGAGTTCCTTTTTCCTTTTCTTCCTTGTTTCACGCTTGGGCTTCAGTGGTGGATTCATCAACTGTCTTAATCCAGGACTTCCCTTTCAAGCTCCAGTTCCCACTCAGGAGCTTTTTTACGAATGCCTCCTGTGGAGGGTGAGCTGCCTCTTGTGGCCCCCTAAAGGTCCAAGGACTCTGGCTTCCTCATCAGAAGTCAGATCATATCAATATAAAAGAGATGAGAGCTCTGCTTTTGGCTCTACAAGCTTTTCATTCCCCCTTTCATTCCAGGTCCCTCAAAGTCTTCACAAGCAATACCATAGTGATGTGGTATGTCAACAAGCAGGGACATGAGGTCCTATCTCCTTTGCAGATTGGCTCTTCAGGTCTGGGATCTAGCTTTCTAGTATCAGCTGACTCTTCAGGCAGTTTACATTCCTTCAGAGCATAATCTAGTGGCAGACTGTATGAGCAGGTCCAGAACACAAGCTCACAAATGGATGCTTCACAGAGATGTGCTCCTGGACATTGTCCATTGGTGGGGTATTCCTCAGGTAGATGTCTTTGCCGCCCCTCTGAACCGACAACTTACTCCATTCTGTTCCAGAGTCCCAAGTCCTCTACTACTACGTCCTCTACGTGTCTTTTTCTTTGGAAGGGAATGTTTCTGTACTCTTTTATCACAATTTCAGCTTAAGGGTAGGCAGGACTCCCCCAAAATATTGTTGGTGACTTCCTTTTGGCCTAGACAGCATTGGTTCCCTCTTCTTTATCACTTGGTTAGGGGCAATTCCCACACGTTACCTCACTGGGTGGATCTTCTCATGCAAGGCAAATGGACTATTGTCCATCCTCATCTGTCCACTCTTCAACTGTCACTGGGGGTGATAGGGTTTTGATCCCTTTTAGGCACCTGTTTTCTGAGGATGTGGTCCAGGTTATGCAGGAAACCAGGAAAACTAGTATCAGAAAATAGTAAATGCCCAAATGGGAAGACATCTTTTGCGTGGAGCCTCTTTTACCATCAGGATCCCCTTTCTGTGGAGGTTCCTCTGGTTCTGTCTTATTTGTGTGATTTGCTACATGGTGTGTTTGGCATATTCTTCTGTTAAAGCCCACCTGTCAGCAATTTCTGATTGTTTGCCCTTGAATCCTTCTCTGGCCTCTAGATTTGAGGTCAAGCAATTTCTTAAAAGGGATCCTTCATATCAGGGCTCCCAGGAAGCATAGTCCACCTTCTTGGGACCTCAGTTTTTCACTGGAAAAAAATGACCCAGGCTTCTTTTGACACTGCTTCTTCAGCTCCCTTACAATGTTTTACTTGGAAGACTGTTCTTATTTTGGCTCTTACTTCAGCCAAGAGAGTGTCTGAATTGCAGACTGTTGCAGCTATTCCATCTTTTTTAGTATATAGACAGGGTGTCTTTTCATTCTAATTCTTTTATGCCCACTGTGGTCAATGCGTTGTCCTTTAATCAGTCTGTTCATCTTTTTTCCTTTTTTCCTTTTCCGCAGTCTGCCAGTGAGAAAGTTCTTTACACCTTAGATTAGCAAAGACAGCTCAGATGTTTAGATAAAACTAAGGTTATTCAGAAACCTGAGCAGCATTTTGTTTCTTTTCATCCCAGGTCTTTGGGTTTTGCAGTTTCTAAGCAAATCATCTTCTCCTGAATGTGTTATGCCATTACCTTCTATTATTCTTTTCATGGCAAATGTTTTTCCTCATCTGTGAAGATACATTCTACTAGGGCAGTGGCCTCTACTTGTGCCTTTTTCAAGGGTCTGGATAGCAGTTCTATCCTTGACGCTGCTAATTGGTCCTTTGTTCATATTTTCACTAAACATTACAAATTGGATGTTATTTCCAGAGCCATAGCAGGCTTTGCCAGAGCTATTCTGCATGTGTTTGTAGAGTGTTCCTCAGTGCCTTCCCCTTCCCAGGCTTCTTCTTGAGCTCTTGTACTTTTCTTTGGGTGAAGAATACCGCAACAGTGATATGGAAGGACATAGTACAGTTGTGTAACATTTTTGCATAGAAGTAGATGTCCTTCTCTTCACTGTTGCTATAATTGCTCCCTCCCCCTTTGCCCTGACTCTTGCCTTATGTTCTGTTTCCCTCCTGGCCGAGAGGCCCTTCTCCCATCTTCCTTTATTTTTCCTTCTGGATGCACAAGGTCCTCTTAGTCCCTGTGGGTATTCTGTTCCTCCTAAAGCTTTTTCATTTCTGAGTACTTGCATCCATGCACCACCTTTATGCACTACAACTTGTGTGGGGAACATACATGTGCCGAACAACACCTGTAAGAGCTGAAGGGTTTGGTATACTGGCCAGAAGATGGGCTATCCTTGGTAGGAGATCTCTTAGGTGAAAAATACTGCAACAGTGAAGAGAAGGACTTCTGCTGTTATGCTAACATTTTACACAACTGTACTTTTTAGATAAAAGCAAGAGGGATTCTTCTTTTCCTGAAGAGATTCAAGATTCTGAAGCTGAACAGTAAGATGCAGGGATGGATATAGTTATTTTCCTCAGATATCTGATTCAGACTCAGAGGAGAGCTACGTTTCTGATTTTCCCTGGGGGGGGGTCCTTTTCTCTGAGACTGTTACTAGAATGTGCTGGTGTTATCAGTGGGAGAACACGGAGGTTTCTCAGTCCTCAGAAAATACTATGTATGAGTTGTTACATAAAGGATTTTCCAAAACTACACCCCTTCTTCCTATTCTGTCTGCTTTAGAGGATGAGTAGGTTACTGCCTGCAATTTTCCATATAGCCACCCAGCTTGCCCTAAAAAGGCAGATAAGATATATAAAGTTCCTCAGTCTTTTAAATTTTTATACACTGTTCCCACACCTGACCCAGTAGCTGTAGGTTTAGTTGATCTCACTTCTGCTAAGCACTTAGTTAATTGCATTCCTACTTTTTCTAATAAGGATGGGAAAATTGATAGGGCTAGGAAAAGTGTATACTTCTGAATCTTTGATTTTCTGAATTTTGAATTATCAGGCTCCTATGTCAAAGTTTGTTCTGACAAATTGTGAAAGTATGAAGAATGTTTTATCTGCAGTTTCTTCTTGTAAGAAAAATCTTCTTTAACTTTTTTTCTGTTGCACAGGTTACACTCATTCTTTGCAGTGTGTGTGTATGACTTTGTTGATACTTGTTGCAGGGCTATGGCCACTGGTACTGTGTTGAGCAGGTTTGCATGGTTGCCTTCTCAGAATCTCCCAGATGATGATAAAATGAAATTTTAAATTCTCCCTTGGATAATTATTTAGGTTTCGGCCCCTCTGCTGCAGAGGTGATCAGAAAGTGTGATGAAAGGGACAAGCTGATCCAGGGAATCTGTAAGATTTTTCAGCCTTCATTTTACAAATTATTTAAGGGATTTTCTATCTTCTCATCCAGTTTTGGCAAAAAAAAGTAATAAACTGCCTCAAGAAAGTACAGGTAAGCAGATGTTTAAGAAGAAATGGCAACAGTGTTCCAAAAAGAAGTCTCGAACTTCCCAAAACAGGGCGGTCCATCAAGTTTGAATGACTATTCACGACCTTGTGAACTACTCCCACTTTGGCCCCTTCCTTCTTCCATAAAGTATGAATCTTCATTTTTCTCTTTGGCAGCAGATAATTTCGGACAAATGGGTTCTGAAAAATCATTCCTCAGGGTTACAAGTGGGAATGGGAGGAAAGTCCTCATTTCCAGGGTGTAATTCCTTATCCTCCAGATCAGATTCTTTTGTTTCCACCAGTTCTTCATCACATGCTGTCCCAAGGAGTCAAAGAAACAGTTCCTTGCTTCCAAATGGGGAAGGGCAGAATGTTCCTAGTACCCAAGAAAGAAAATTTTTGGGAGACCAGTTCTGGATCTTTCTTTCTAAAAAAAAATGTTTGTGACTGTGTCAAAATTCAAAATGATGTCACTTCAAAACCTTCCTCTTTCAAGTTTCCTGGCAACGCTAGACTTAAAAGATGCGTATCACATCTCTAGTTATGCAGACTTCAGACACTTCTTAATGTTTTATGTGTCTGAATCACAATATCAGTTTTTTGCCTTATCCTTTGGACTATCCACTGCACCAGAAATGTTGACAAAGTGTCTAGTTCCATTTGTATCTTATTGCACCTACAGGGTATCCACATTTTTCCATATTTAGACAACTTGTTTATCTTTGCAAAGTCTTTTTCAAAGTGTCAGAAATCTCTGTCTTAAGTGAGAGATGTCTTGCACAAGCTGGAGTTCCAAACAAACATTAAAAAGTCTTTTTTAACTCCTTCATACAGGATTGTGTTCCTGGGGTGTCAAGTAGGCACCTAAGTTCAAACTGCTTTTCTTTCACAGGAAAAAAATAGAAGTAATCTAGATCTGTTTCTAAAGTTGTCCACTCAGACTTCGGTTACTGATAGGGAATACCTCATAATTTTGGGTCTCATGGTATCTATGATTCACATGATACCCCTTGCAAGACTCCACATGAGAAAGATACAGTGGCATCTGAAATGTACTCAATCCTAGCATCAACACCCTTTATCTTTTCCAGTTCCAGTGCTAGCATTTGTAAGAAGAGAAATCATTTGTGTAGACAACAGATATCCTTAAATCTAGGTCTCCCTTTCTCCCTCTCTTCTCCAAAACAGTCCGTTACCACAGATGCTTCAGACTTTGCTTGGGGAGCAGTTACAGGAGGGTTAATAGTGCAGGAAGTGTGGAACACCAAGGACAGATGCAAGTACATAAATACCACTGAGATTCTTTCCCTGATCATGTCATTCAACTCTCTCAACCATCTTTGGTTCCCATGATTTCTTCAAGTGGTTGCAGATAATACCACAGTCATGTAGTACATCAACAAACAATAGGGAACCAGGTCATATCCCAACTGTAGACTAGCCGTATTAGCTTGGGAACAGAATCACAGCACAGTCTCAATCTACAGGCACCCTACATTCCATCAGAGCAAAATTGTATGGCAGATAAGCTGAACAGGACCAGGGCAGACCCTCATGAATGGAAGTAGATTGGGGGTGTTCCTGAAGTAGACCACTTTGCCTCCTCTCTAAAACAATTAACTGGCAAGATTCTATTCCTGGAATCCATGCAAGAAGGCCTGGAATACAGATGCCTTTTCTTTTCCTTGGAGAAGAATGTTCCTGTATGCTTTTCCACCCTTTCCACTAATATCTGAGATACTTCTGAAGATTCAGAAGGAATCCCTAAGATCATTGTGATGACTCCCTTTTGGCCCAGGCAACCATGGTTCTCCTTTGTTTTGGAAATGGCCAGGGGCAATTACCACAAGCTTCCTCACAGACTGGATCTACTCGCACAAAATCCAGGTGTGTTTGATACACCCTGACATTATTCATCCTCTGTTGACTTCCTGGATGATAGGGTTTTAATTCCTTTTAGGCACCTGGTACTGAGGACATGCAGCAGGTACTAATGCAGGCAAAAAAGCCTGCTAGCAGATAATCATGTATTTGTAAATAGAAAAGGTATTTTGATTGGTGCCAACAACAGAATCAGCACCCATTTATAGCTAGTTATTCTCTGGTTTGCAACATTTGTGTGAGTTACTATCCTATGGCTTTTCTTACTTCTCTGTCAGGGTTCATTTGTTGGTCATTTTGGCATGTCTGCCCATGGTTCCTCCTCTTTAAATGTAGTCTCATGTTAAAACTTTCTTGAAAGGGGCCGCCAAGAAAACCAATGGCCCTTCCTTGGGATCTTAATTTTTATGTTAGAGATGCTAACACTTGCTTCATTGGAACTAGTTAATCTGGCTGACTTGTGGTTCATAACATGGAAGACAGTTTTACTGATTGTTCTGACTTCTGCAAGAAGGGTATCTGAGTTGCAAGGTCTTATGGTGAGTCAACTCAGTCTCATTTTCCATGGGGACAGGGTTTCTTTGAGAACTAATCCATTTTTGTGCCTAAAGTAGTGTCTGAGTTTACTTTAAACCAAACTGTCCATTTCCCTGTTTTCTTTCCTAAACCTAAAAATGCGGCAGAGAGGATAAGCCATACCTTGGATGTCTACAGACAACTCGATTACTACCTTGACAGAATTAAATCTCTCAGATCTTTGTATCAATTAATTGTTCATTTCTTGTGAAAGTAAGAGGAAAGAACAACTTGTATCAAAATAGGCTACTTCCAATTATACCATGACCCCCCATTAATATTCCAAAACGTGCACGCTGATTGGTCAGCGTGCACGTTGTAAATCGACTTATACTAATGGAAAAAGGTCCGGTCGCCCGGACTTTTTCCATTAGTATAAGTCTTTTTTAAAACACTGTCTCGCTATGTTAAAGGAGTTTAACATAGCGAGACAGGTTTAAAAAAAGCAACGGAGATCTCCATTGCTTTTTTTAAAGCTGTCTCGCTATGCTAAACTCCTTTAACATAGCGAGACAATGTGTAAAAAGCAACGGAGATCTTGCTTTCTCCGTTGCTTTTTTTTTTTAAACCTGTCTCGCTATGTTAAATGGGTTTAACATAGCGAGACAGCTTTAAAATAAGCAATGGAGATTCTCTGTTGCTTTTTTTAAAGCTGTCTCGCTATGTTAAACCCATTTAACATAGCGAAACAGTAAAAAGCAACAGAGATCTTGCTTTCTCCGTTGCTTTTGCCCACAGCTCTGATGTACTGCGTAGGCATACACATGTGCAGTACATCAGAACTGACGCAGAATACCAGTCAGCTGCGGAAGGGCAGCAAGGAGGCATTATACAATGCCATTATTTAAGAAAAGTATTTTTTTTCTTATATAACGTCATTGTATAATAGCAATAACCCACTTCTGGGTGTGGGTAATGCTGGATTTACCCATGGGTGGCTTTGTTTGGCCACTCGGGCTTCGCCCTTCTGACCAAACCACGTCAACCGTGGGTAAATCCAGCTTTACCCACACCCAAGCGTGGGTTATTGCTATAATATTACCTTTAGTTATATTCACCATAACAAAACTATTCCAGACAGGGTCAAGGCCTACACTACTAGGGTTTTGGCTTCATCTGTGGCTTCTTGAAAAGGGTTGGATTCTAGAAGCTGCTACTTGGTTTTCTGTACGTACTTGTACAAAGCACTATAAGCTTGATTCCTTCTGTAGGTCCAGATCAAGCTTTGCTAGGACCATTCTCCAGGGCTTCCTGCTCTCTTCTCCTTCCACCACCCAACTGTAGTTAGCTATGTTAATCTACCCATATATCTAAAGCTACTGCAGCAGTGATCAGTATGATGAACATAAGTAAAATTTACCTTAACAGTAGATATTTGAATGATCACTGCCACAGTAACTGCTCCCTTCCTCCATCCCACTTATTTTTAGTGTTTTTTTTATGCCAGGGTGTGGACATTTATTTTTTGTTGATCCTAGCATTGTCCTTTCAGGGCTTGTCCTCCATTTGTCTGCTGGCGGAAAGTTCTGAAGGGCTTCACACCCAAACTTGTCTTTTAGTCAGCTCAGCTTGAGCTGCTTGACCGTTTTGGTGTGTGAAATGTGCCCTGAAGCTTTGGAAGTTGGCTGGGATGTAATCCATATAGCTAAGACTACTGCAGCAGTGATCATTCAAAGATCTACTGTTATGCTAAGTTTTACTTACACAGCTGTGCTTTCTCATATATCTATTTTTTGTCATGTGGTACTTGTCTGAACTTTGTGAAATCTATCAATTTTCTTAGTTTCCTGTCATAACCCCCTTTGTCTTATGTTTCCAAAACTAGGGATTAAGTCCATTTAGTCTCTTTATACTGATTCTAGTGAAAAACTTTGCACTGAATGTGTTGCCCTTCTCTGACCTGCATCTGTCCCGTCCATGTGAAGACTTGGTGTATAGAACTCTACAATGTTCTGTAGAATGGTTCCTTGCTGTCTGTCGTAAAGGAAGATGACTGGTTCTTGTTTCTGCTTGAAACTCCTTGTGTGTCTCAAGAATTCCACTAAGCTTTCTTTCTCCTTTGTCATATTGATTTTATTTATTTCTCAGCCGTGTAACTGAATTCGCTGCATGTTCTTTTAAGTCAAAACTCAAGCTACAAGGTTAAGGATAAATGTAGTATATATGTATAGGGGACCCAGTTTAGACTAACTAGCTGAAACTTTAAACTAAGCTATCATACAGCTCAGCCCCCTTTCCATCCAAATAGCCCTTAGATCATTTAGTATGACTACCCCAAGACCTTTCTGTCTTTGTTGTTGCTATTTCTCCTCCATTTATGTACTCTTTCCCTGGATTATTGCTTCCCAGAAGCATTACTTTGAATTGCATTTATTTGTACAAGTTGTGCCATGATACATGATGTCTAGACAAGGATTAGTTTATATGGCTTGCTCTTACTAAGTGTCTGAGTAGGCTGTCTGTGTCTGACCCTAATTTGAGTAGAGCAGATATCTGAAAATAAATATATGAATTATTCTTATCTTCTGAAGGTAAGTCTTCATAATGAATTGACCTTCTTTTACTCTCCCTTCAGCTAACAAGGGCTTGAATTCACACCTTAGTATAATGCAGTCTAACAAAGTCCATCTAGTCTTGTAGGTTTGCACCACTCCCAGTTTAATTAGCCCCTTTTTGTACTATTTATTAGTACAAACATTTAAAAAAGAGCTACTGTAAAACCAAAACCTTTGCAAGCAAAAACTGTTTACATAAGCAATTCTTCAATATTTTTGTATGGATACCAGAGTGACTGCAAGACACTCCATGAAGCAGAAAATGCAAAGAAAGCATTCATAACTGCCCAAAAACATGGAAGCCCGATCAAAGTTCATTTACAGTCCAGTCAGTCCCTTACTACACAATGTAGGATCCATCACATTGATGTCATCCACAGTTTTAACTTGTTACTTATAGCTTGGATATTCTAATAAGTCTTTTACCAGCTAATTGATCCTTTGTAGCTAAAGCATCTGCATGGGCTGCTTTTTGTTTATCCTGAAGCCTTCTTTTAAAGAAAAGTGGCCCTGATACTTTTTTTCCTGATGCAGTGGCCTTTTCTCCAAGGATTAGTTTTAAGATATACTCTTTTACTTGTAAACACGTTTATTAAGTTATCACCTAAGACATAGGTGCCCGTACTTTAATAGAAAAAGAACAACCATATTAACATTTTTCCCCATTTAAATATATTATGCATCACATATGTATTCTTTCTTTATAGCTGTTCATCAGTCCAACATTACATAATATTTTTTTCAATTCTGGCTTTCCCTTAAACCTTACTTCTCCTCCCGAACATTATTCTGCATGTGTTGTTTCCACAAATTCCATTTAGATGGTCTTCGTGTTTCACTGTTGCAGTCATCACATTTGGGTTATCTGCTTGCATTATCAAAGTCTTGGGTCCTGCGTAAGTTGTTCTCTCATCTTCCATGACGTCAGGTAGTCAGGGGTATAAAGCATGTAGCCGACGCCATTCCATCTGTCTTTCTTGCCGTGCGGTGCCCGAAGCAGAAGCAGTTCGCAAGTGCCGGTCGGCCAACTCATGAAATTTTCATTTTTGAGTTTCAGAACCGAAGTCTTCAACTAAAGCTAAGTACCCCATTGGGGAAACTTTTTCTTGCTCTAAACCGATGTCAGTAAAAGTCAATAATTGTATTTCTTGTGGAAACAAATACCGCATAAAGATTTTCATTTTTACTGTATTCCTTGCCTAGGCCCTGACCACGATGTACGTCGCTGTCGGTTTTGTGCCTTATTTAAACAACAAACTATTCGTCGTCATTATATTTATGCTTCCAAATATTTTGGTACTCGGTTCAATTACCCAGGTATGGCTTCGGTAAGCCACCAGACTACCGACATTCCGAAAAAACGCAAAGATAAAGACAGAGACAGGCCGCCTAGGTCCAAAGCTGCCGACGACGCTTCTCCTAAGCTAGTCGCCAGTTCACCAGTACTCAGTGAGTCGCTTTCGCAGCCCCTGATACCCACTACTTCAGATTCGTAGGCCTCTACTGAGACCCATTCGGAGTTCGGTATGCCGCGAGATGCTTCAACTGTGGAACCTGCAGATGTCTCTACCTTGGATGGGTCCGGAGCCGTTGTGCAGGCACCGGCTTCTGAGAGTGCATTCAGGCCTACTGATGTGCATATTAAACCAACGCCATCTTCTTTTTCAAGGCCTAAAACTCAGTCCATGCCTAGAAAACTGACGCCCAGACCACATGGTCAGGTCTCTATGCCTAAAAAACAAATGATAAGAATGGCTGAAAACCTTATTACTTTAATCAGGGGAAGCTGACCTTCCGCCTCTAAGAGACCTAGGACTGCATTTGCTTATGATTCTTCTGATCAGGATTCTAAAATTTGTTTCCTCTGAGGACCAGGATTTACCCTTATCTACCTATGAGGATTCTGATGCAGAGGACTCTATTCCCCCTGCTTCCCCTCCAGAGGATTTCTCATTTTGTGAGACCTTGCATATTCTTAGGGAGCATTTTCGCTGGGAAAGCCAGGATTACTCTGATTTTATAAAGAGGCTTAGGGATTTCTTACTCCTGCCCCAACACAGGCCTTTAGCTATCCCCCCTGTACTGGACAATGTTGATGATGCCTTTTCAGAATCTAGCTTGGCCCCTGACTCCTTACCTCTTGCTCCCAGAAAACCAGATAGATATTACAGGGTTCCTGACTCTCACAAGTTCCTCTTTAAAAATCCTACTGTGGATCCTGAGACCATTTCACAGGGACCAAAGGGCATTAAGGCTACTACTGCCAAAAATCCTACCCCCTCCCATAGAGATTCCAGGGCGCTGGATAGATGGGATAAGAAGGTGTACACTTCTGCAACCTTGGCCATTAGGGCCTTAAACTGCCAGTTTTAAATGTTAAAGTATCAGCAGTATATTATTGGATTGCTTAAAGAGAAAATTATGTTGATTCCTGACTGTGCTGAAAATAAGGATTTACAGGCTTTAATGCATTCTGCTGAACAGGTTGGAAAACATACTTTGCAATGTGGTTTTGATTTACTAGAGGCATCTTGCAGGGCTGCTGTCACTGGGTCTGTACTTAGAAGGCAGGCGTGGCTTAAGGAGCAATCTTTGCCAGATCATGTTAAAGCTAAATTGCTGGATGCTCCCTTAAACCAGGACCGACTGTTTGGCAACAAAGCAGAAGTAGTACTTAAAAAAATGGAGGAAAAGGCTAAATCTATGCAAACTGTTAAGGATTTCCTGCAAGTACAGCCTCCAAGATTCAGTAGGCATTGGTCCTCTAAGAATTGGTCCTTTCCTCCCTCTTCCAGGCCTTCTCAGTCCAAACCCAGAACCAGCAGAACACCCAGGCTTCAGTCCCAAGGTATGCACAGGACTAAGCAGTGGGGGACTTCCACCTCCAAAGCAGGGAGTAGTAACACTCCCCCCTATGGTAAACTGTCTCAATGACTTAACTTTAAAACTTCCAAGCCCTTCTTAATTGACTGCTCCATTAGGGAGAAAGATTGCTTTGCAGGCAAAAAACTGGGAACTCATTACACAGGACAAATGGGTTTTAAATATAGTTTCCCAAGGATACAGATTCCACTTCCACAATTTACCAATCCCAAACGGTTGGCCAGATCTACTCCCAAATCAGTGGGCCGAGGTTCAAACGCAAGTTCTTTCTCTTAAGTATAAGGACTATTCAAACTGTCCCAGAAAAGGAAAGGGGACAAGGTTTCTACTCAAGACTTTTCCCTGGTGCCTAGAAAAGATAACTCCTGGCGTCCTATCCTGGATCTCTCTATCCTAAACACTTTTTTGGTGATCCCAAAATTCAAGATGCTAACTCTTCACCAGTTGCTTCGTATGCTAGGCAAGGATGCCTGGTTGGCAACACTGGATTTAAAGGAAGCCTACCTGCACATCCCAGTCAGGGAATCTTGCAGAAAATACTTACGCTTCAAAGCAGGCTACATGCACTATCAGTTCTTTGCACTGCCCTTTGGCTTATCTACTGCGCCCAGGGTATTCACAAAGTGCCTAGCTCCAGTCATTGAATTTTGCAGGCAAACAAATATTCAAATATACCCGTACCTGGACGATTGTCTAATTCAGGCAGAAAGCCAAGACATACTTTTGAATCATCTGGTGTTTGTACAAAAAGTGCTAACTTCTCTGGGCTACACCATAAACAAAAATAAGTCACATTGTGTACCCTGCCAACAAATTGTATTCCTGGGAGTAAGCTTGAACACAACTTCCCAGATGGCTTTCCTCATGCCAGAGAAACAAGTTCATTTTACAGCTTACTTCACACTAATGGCCACAAAGACCCTGCTGACTGCAAGCCTTGGGGTTCATGGCCTCCTCCATTCTTCTAATTCCATATGCAAGATTACATATGAGGAAACTGCAGTGGTATCTAAAAAGCCTATGGTGTCAACATTCTCAGGCTCTAGAAGCAATGATTCCTATCATAACTTGCCTACAGTTAGAGTTCCTTTGTTGGGTAGAGACCTGCCACCTAAACAAGGGACTGCCATTCACTCTACCCCCTGCCACCCAAACTCTAACAACAAATGCATCAGACCATGCATGGGGAGCTCACTTGGCAGGGAAGTGCATTCAGGGCAAATGGAACCCAAGTCAAATGCACCTGCATATCAATCAAAAAGAAATGTTAGCTGTACAGAATGCTCTGACAGCCTTCAAGGACCACATTCTTTCAGGACAGTTAATGGTAAAAACGGACAACACCACTGTTATGTGGTACATAAACAAGCAGGGGGGACCCATTCATACCTTCTCTGCAGACTAGCCCTGGCTCTGTGGAACACATCGTTGAGCTATCAAGTGCACCTACAGGCTCAATTTCTGCCAGGAAAGCTAAATACACTAGCAGACGATCTAAGCAGAAATCTTATCGACCCACATGAGTGGAAACTGGAACCAAAGACATTCAACATGTTGATAAACAAATGGGGGAGCCCAGAGATAGACCTGTTTGTCTCCCCCCAGAACTACCAATTGGACAAATTCTGCACAAGGACTCCCCACAAACAAGCTTGGAAAGCGGATGCCCTGTCCTTCACCTGGAAAAATATATCAGTTTATGTCTTTCCTCCTCTGCCTCTCCTCTCCAAGGTTCTACTAAAGATGAAACAGGACAAACCAAGGACGATACTGATTGCACCAGACTGGCCATGACAACACTGGTACCCCCTCTTGCGTAGTGTGTCACTGCTGCCACCATGGCACTTGCCTCAGACTCCTACCCTGCTGTCCGAGCAGGAGGGCCAGATTCTGCACCCTCAGCTTCAAACCCTGAACCTGGCAGCCTGGCTAATTACCTGATCTCTCTGTTACCATCCCTCAGTAAACAAGTGTTGGATGTCATTCTGGAGGCAAGGAGGCCTAGTACTAGAAAATCTTATGCTGATAAATGAAAAAGATTATGTTCCTGGAACCAAGCTCAGAGGATGGGCACAGCAGCGCCTAGTTTACCTCAGATTCTTCAATACTTAACTGAGATGCTTCACAAGGGCCTTTCCTTTTCCTCCATCAAAATTCATGCCTCAGCCATTTCAGCTCATTACAGCACAGAACCACCCCTCATCTCTCATCCGCTGCTCAAGCAGTTCCTTAGAGGGGCCAAGACCTTAAGACCACCCAGGAGAGCCCCAACTCCAGCCTGGGACCTTAACTTTGTATTGGAAAAACTCATGCTACCTCCTTTTGAGCCAGCTGCAAATGCAGAGTTGAAATTCCTTTCTTGGAAAACAGCCTTTCTTGTAGCCATCACTTCAACAAGAAGGGTGTCTGAATTACAGGCCCTTATGGCTGTGGAGCCTTTCAGCATCTTTCATGCAGACAGGGTGTCCCTCAGGACCAATACCTCCTTCATGCCCAAGGTGGTATCCAGTGTGGCTCTTAATCAGTCCATTCATTTGCCAACCTTCTTTTCTAATCCACAGAACAAAGGGGAACGAATACTGCACTCCTTAGATGTGCACAGACAACTTAGATTTTACTTGGACAGAACTAAACCTCTCAGGAAATCTGAACAGCTGCTGGTGGCATTTGCTGCAGCCAAAGGGGAAGGCCATTTCAAAGCAAACCATTTCTAAATGGATAGGCCATTGCATTCATTTCTGTTATAAACACAATGGAAACCTATCCCACAGGGGATAAGACCACATTCAACCAAGGCTTCATCTACCTCTACAGCCTTTCTCAGGGGCATCCCTACCAGGGACATTCTAGAAGCTGCTACCTGGGGTTCTGTACATACTTTCACCAAGCATTACCATTTGCCAATTTTCTCTAAATAGAGAGCTGACTTTGCCCCTGCAGTCTTGCAGGACCTTATAGCTGGTCCTAATGCTATCTAATTTCCTCCTGCCATCCTTAGCTTTGGGAAT
Organism: Protopterus annectens; assembly: GCF_019279795.1. Classification (NCBI taxonomy): domain Eukaryota; kingdom Metazoa; phylum Chordata; order Ceratodontiformes; family Protopteridae; genus Protopterus; species Protopterus annectens. Next base: position 828,370,772 of record NC_056727.1, on the reverse strand, counting down.
CTACTCAAATGTGATGACTACAACAGTGAAACACGAAGAACATAGTACAGCCGTGTACATTTGCCATAAATGTAGATGTTCGAGTGTATTCACTGTTGCAGTCCTGGTTACCCTCCCTCCAGCCCCCTGACTTTTTTTGGCTATACCTGTATTCCTTTTTACTATGCTTAAAGCTTTTTGGTGTATTTGCTTTTTTGTTGGAGGGACACCTGACATCTGGGGCAAGAAAAACTGATGTAATGGCATTGGCTGCATGCTTTATACCCCTGACTACCTGACGTCATGGAAGGTGAGACAGCAACCGACGCAGGACCCAAGACTTTGATAAGCAGGACGACTGTGGCCTACTGCAAACAGATAACCCAAATTAAATAACTGCAACAGTGAATACACTCGAACATCTACATGTATGGTAAGTGTACAAAACTGTACTTTCTTTATAATTTGCTCTTTTCCTTTTCTAAAGACCTTTTTAACAGTTATTTTATCTCTTTTACATTATTCAGTACTTCAAGTACAGTTGGTTTAGACTTTGATTTCCTTTTTCTAGTAATTGCTTTTTTGGCGTCCAACAGAATTAAACTTAGTACACCCTTACTGTGTATGGCAATTCAGATCCTGTGTCTCAGCTCAAAAGACTAATTTCCTTACTTAGTCATTTGCTTACCCAGTGTTTCTGACGGAGTATGTTTTAAATCTGACAATTCATTACACTCCCAAAATGCATGTTCCCAGTTAGCTGTTTCTTCTTCATCACACCTCGACATTTACTATCTACCTGAGGAAAAATTCTTTTAAGTCTGCTTTGGGTATAAAAATACCTCTACAAACACTTCCAAACAAAAATCCTTAACCTTCTGAACTTTGTTGAATACTTGAGGGCCATACATATGTCATCTCATTGTTTTTCCAGTCTTTTCTAACCTGCTGTGATTGATTCTTATTGTTATCTTGCAATGTTTTATATGCTGTACTAATTATCCATTTTTAACAGCAGCTTCTTTTCTAGATTCAACTAAAAGGTATACCAGAGCAGGCCTTTCACTTAGGCTTCCCCTATCCCTTTCTCTTTGACTATACTCTGTTATCAATTCCTGGTAGGGAAGGCAGTCTCTAACCTGCAGTCCAAATGTCATCTTGGTCTCATCCCACTCTGTTACCTTTCATAAGTTCATATGTGTTTATTAAGCTAATGACCACAAGGGCCTTTTTACGCCTAGTCATGCATCACGAATGTCTGACAAGTTCTTGTACCCTTGATAATTGGGGATTGGGAGATGAAACATTTACAAGCAGGGGCCTGGGAGATGACACATTTACAGGCTGCCTGTATCCATTAGAGACATAGGTACCAAGCCGGGGTGAATTTCCTTTTTCCCATCCAATTGTCCAAGTTACACTTAAATTGGGTTAGGGAGGAATTCTGCTTCACATGGATGGGGAGCCTATTCCAGAGAAGGGGTAGTGTCTGGGATACATACATCTCTCTCCAGCAGATCCTATTTATATCACAAGAAAGGTTTAAGTTTTTAGAATGGGTAATGCTGGTGCTGTTTGTTTTGCAGATATGTACGAGGTTCATCAAAGTGGGGTCTGACAATGCCTTGTATGCCAGGCATAGATCTCCCCTCAACAGCCTGTAGGAGACAGAATACAGGGATAGGGCCTTGAGGTGATCTGCACAAGACATGTAACTTGCACCCTGTATTCTTTTAGTGAATGACCTCTGTGGGGACATTGTACTCAATGATAAGTCTAATGAATGCCAGATATAGTGGGACAATGACCTCCTTGGACGTAGATGCCATACTTTTGTTTATAAGTTGCACAACATATTATTATTTCTTCACTACTGTAGACATGTGATGGTCAAAGGATAGACTACTGTCTGTGTGTATCCCCCCCCAAATCCCTGACTACTGGGTCAACTCTTTGGGGTGTCTTGTCAGTATGATAGGTAACAAGGGTGGGTGACTTCCTGACATATATTATGCATTTCTAGGAATTTAGTTTTAGTCCATGGCTCTGAAACTAGTCGTTTGTCTGTGTCAGCTCTTCCTGGAGAACATTTTTGTCGGAGGGAGGGGGTGCAGTGACAACTTCTAGTTTGCAATCATCTGCAAATTTAGTCAGCCAGAGGCCATTGACATTGGCCTTGACTTCAGAGAAGTAAAATGCCAAAAAGGAGTGGTCCCAGGACAAATATCCCTGAGGGACTTTACTTGTGGATGGCCTGTTTGTTGAGGTGGCCTCTCAAATTCTAACTTCCTGGGTCCTGTCTGTGAGCCAGCTGCCTGTCTACTGGATACATAAGGGTTTATACTTAACTTCTTGAGTTTGTCAACAATGCCCATGTGGGGTATTGTGTCATATTCCTTGACCAGGTCAAAGCAGGCAGTGTGAACCATTTTGCCATCATCCATTGCTTTGTTGACCTTCTCAAAGAAGTCCACCAGGTTGAGTAGGCACGACCTTACCTTGACAAAACCAAACTGAGTTGGGTCCAGTGTCTGGTGGTTTCCTATGTCATTACTGATCATTTCCATGATAATTCTTTTCATTGCTTTGCATATGAGACTAATGAGACTTACGGGTCTGTAGTTTCCATGGTCTGTAGGTGGCCCACATTTGTACAGAGGGATGACTTGCTGTTCTCCATTCATGAGGCACAAAGCCTATTTGGAGGCTACAGTTAAATAGTAATTCTGGGGGGGGGGGGCTGAAAGGTGATGTTTCATGCTATTTAGAAGACATTTTGAGATATTGTTTGGGCCAATTGATGCAGTGTTCTTGGCCTTAGAGAGAGCATTAAAGACTTGTTCCTTAGTGTTAGCAGGAGGAGTTATATTTCATGGTATTTCCTGAGGGAAGATTGAGGAGAAGAGAGGGGGTAAAGTTGGAGCTGAATTTGTCGGCCAGTAGGGTTGCTGTATCATCTGGCTCAGTATAGGTGGCTCTGTTAACAATGAGCTCTGTACACATCTGTGTATTGCCTTTGAGGTTGTGAACATAGCTCAAGTATGCCTTGTCATTGTGTTTGACCTCTGAGGCCAAAATTGCCTCAAGTTTGGCTTAGGTAGACTTTATTTGTCCTCTGAGTTGTTTGTTTAATTTGATGAGAGTGTTTTTTTATCCTGCTGGGTGTTGCACCTCCTAATTTTTGCCATGATTTTCCTCCTTCTGTTATACAGCCTATTGATGTTGTGATTCTTCCAGGGTGGCTTGTTTTTTGAGTTATTTCTGGATTTTATGTTTGGTACAGCTGCCTCTATGCAGCTATAAACATCCTTGTATAGGGTTTCTGTGAACAGTTCTGCGTAGATAGCAATGTTCTCAGGATTCATGGGGGGGCTTGGGATTTTGCCAGGTTATCACTTAATAGTAGGAAGTTAGCCTTGGAGTAGTTACAGAATATTCCAGGTTAGCTGAGGGTTCTAAGTTTTATTTTTACTTGAAAGGAGACTGTTTTGTGGTCTGACCTTACCTGAGAAGACATTATAGAAGGGGTGTGCAGCAATCTCCCATATTGTAAGGACCAGATCCAGAATGGTTGCACTCTGGATGGTGTATTAACAGTCTGGTTCAGGTTTTTCTTTTTTAACAAAATTCATGAATCTCTGTGCTTGTACGTTTGGTGTAATATATGATTCCCTGTTAAAGTCACCCATGAACATGGTATTGGTTTGGATGGTGAGTGTTTCCGATAAGTTTAAATACATGGTATGGGTTTCCTGGGTCATTGAAGGGGACCTATAACTTGCAAGGAAGTGATATGGGATTTCGGCTGTAGTGATCTGAATGTGGAGAAGCTCAAGTGCATTGCCCTGTTTGACCAGCCTTGAGGTATATTTATTTTTGATGCAAATCGGGACACCTCCACCTTTATTTCCTGTCTGTGTAGTAGCTGGTCTAAATGCGTGGAAGGCATTAAAGTCTTGCACTGCCAGTGTGCTCTCCGTGGCTTTAAACCATGTCTAGGTGACCAAACAGACATCAACATTCTGTTGGATGAGGAGAGCTTGTAGAGGGTACATTTTATTTTGTTTAGAAACCCCTAGCATAGAGCAGTAACACCTTTAGATTTTCTTGGTTCTGATTTGCTATGTCAGAAGTACTTTCAGTTTGGAATTACCTAAAAAGGCACTATGGGGGAGGACAATGTTTTAGCTAATATTCGAAAGCCTAGAGTGGAGAGGTGCAGACCATCTCTGGCAAAGCAGTGTGGTCTGTTGTCCATCTCCTTCCATGCTGACAAATATTGCACCCCCCCATTAGAATAACACCAGAAACTAATCCAATTATTAAACTCGGCCATCTTTTGTTTGTATTGTGGCACCTTCATTGGAGAAGGTAAAATGCTGCTCAATGCCAGGCTCATACTAGCCTGGGATACACATACTGAGAGCTCTATGATTTGTCTTTTCAGTATAGTTTATGGAGGTACATCTCAGGTCATTTACACCTGCATGGAGTATGACCTGAGTGCATATGCAATGTGGCAGATCCTGCTCCCTAATAAGCAACTGACCTTGACTTTCTCCTTACTCCGCCTGGTCAATGGGACATCAGTGTATCTCACAATGGAGTCACCAGAATGTTGGATTGTGTGGTGGGTTGCCTTATGGGCTTAGAAGTAGAGGCTCCATGAGATGTGGCTGTCTGTGTTGATGTGGGTGTTGTATAGAGTGCATTTGGGGCTGCTGAGGGTATTTGTTATGTGTACTTCATCTAGGCATATGCCTCAGCATATGTGGATCTATGTGTCTGCTTTGAATTGTGTGTGATGGGTGTAGCGTGTGTACTGCTGACAACCTTATTGACGTTAGGAGTGCTTTTATGTGAGAACTTTGTCTCCAGTGACATTGTGTAGATAAATCTTTCCCTTACATATCAATTTGTTTGAGAATTAATTGGTTGTCAGTAAACATGAGGCAGTTTCTACAATGCCTCAGGATGCTCATATTCACCAAGCTGGTGAGGGAGATAGTTGAAAGTTCATATCTATACCAATAGACCCTTTTTTATTAATTAGACATTTGGAGTGGGAATATAAAATAATGTCAGGAGTATCCAGTTTGCAACTCTGGGGGCAATGCTTGTCACTGCAAGCTAGTTGTGCTGTGTTGAACTAGGTATCGGTGAAGTTTCAGTGTTGCTTTTTCGGGAAAAATGTCAATCCACGGTGTCGGTGTCTGTGTCTGTACAGGGCACTACCAAACACTTGAAGGGAAACTATTGATGTGGACATCCTACAGAAGGGTCTCGCTGAGACAGATGCCTGGTGTTAGAGCCATGGCCTCAAGCTCAATGCCAAAAAGTGCAGTGTCATCCCCTTTGGTAAAATCTCTGTACCCATGAACTACCACATAGGCAGCAATCTACTTAACACCGAATGCGTGATAAGAGACCTTGGGACCCAGGTGGACAGTAGTCTCTCCTTTGATAGTCACATCGCCACAGTAATCAGGAAGTCCTTCTATGTGGCACACCTCATCCAGGAAAAAAGAGGTCATTGTTCCCCGCTACTCAACACTCATTAGACCCATTATAGAGTACAACACCCCTTTTGGAATGTACCTCACAAGACATCTGCAGCAGCTGGAAAGGCCACAGAAGTACCTCACAAAGAGGATTACTGGCCTCAAACAAATGCCCTACACTGACCACCTCAAAAAACTCCAGCTTTACTCCGTAGCATATCACCTACTCCGAGGTGATCTCTGCCTAACATATAAAGCTATGTCAAACCCAGAGCTGTTGGACATGCTACACCTAAAGAAATCCCAATCCCTCCGAGCTACACGCTCCAGGGACCTAAACCTTGTCACCACAATAAACAGGACATGCTGGAGGGATAGATTTCTGTCCCAGAGACTTCCCATACTCTGGAACAGGCTACCCATCTATGTCAAGCAAAGTTCTTTATTAGCACTCTTCAAGAAAAATCTTGATGAGTGGATGGGAAATAGGAAATACACCCCGGGGATCACTTCTGTGTGTCTGCTCGACAGTGGCACAGGAAAGTAACTTTCTTGGGTGGCGTAAGCCAAGGAACCTTGTTGGCTAGGCTTATGTAGGCCCTTGGGCCGATAGCCTAGTACCTACCTATGAACCTATATTAAGTAGACCCTGATTTATGAAGTATGTAGGCAGATATTCTGAAGTTAGGTTAGACATCAGGAAATAAAGCAGTATTTACTGAAAAGAAAGGATTAGCTTGTCAAGAAAGATGAAAAGAGGGGAGTCGCCTGAATGGCTACTGTCTGGCTACTACTAGTGCCGGTCTCACCACAGCTTCACACTGTTGGGATACAATGCTTCTTTGTTTCTTCTCTCATCAGAAGCAAAACAATATCACCAGTCCCAAGATGAGAGGCAGGCCACAGGCTCTTTGTTGATCCAGTCTTGTCCTAGACTATACAAGGGTCTGTAAGCTTGTTGTAGCCTTTTTCTGGTAGATGCCTTGAACAGCAGGTAGACCAGTCAAGAAGGTCAAACACTGTCCAATCAGAAACAGACGGGAATCAATGCATTCTGCTCCTTCTCTCACCTAGCGCAAAATATAAGCACAAATTCCAAGCTGGCATCTATGAAGCAGTTACTGGGCTTTCTGATGATCAGCAGTCTCCAGGAAGTCAGGTTGTAGCAAGCAAATTCCATTTTGTACTCACAAGCTCTCAGTGCTGCTGCCCCTTGTACACATATCACTTAAAAATGGACACACCTCTCAAAATGCTGTCCCCCCAAGCACTTAATTGTAAGTAACATTTTCAGCTGTTCCCCCAAATACTATTAAAAATATTGTTTGTAGTTTATCAATGTTGTATCTGTTGTTAAATGCATTCGTTTAGACAGTTATAGACATAATATGACCTGAAAAAAGCCATGTTCATATGATGTTGATATAATGCTTAAGAAAAATGTTCCCAGTTGAGTACAGACAGTATGCCTGGCTACACCCTTACCAGCAAATAATGTCCCTTTACTCCTTCTCTCACCAGGAACAGAACAGAAGCACTAACCCCAAGATGATTACTGAGAGGCAAAACGTGGGTTCTCCAGTTATTGGTATTCTTGTATTAGATGTTTTAGGTTTTATAGGTAGGATGGAAAATGAGTTAATATCCTAAGAACTGCAGTGTGCACTAAGCAGTTAGATATGAAAGAGGGGGTAACTTAAGCTTGAGCTATCTAAGTGGAGAGCCACTAATTTTAAAAGAGCAATATAGATTGGAAGGGGATGGGCAGTTTGTATTCTGGTTCTATGGAATACAGTAGGATGCACAATAAATTTAAATAAGTGAAGGGAAGTGATCTCAAAATGGTAATTTTGTGCTTACTCACAATAGCCAATGAAAGAGAAGAGAGAAGGGGATATGTAGTTAAATTAAAGTAAGGGGCAATTGAGTTTAAAAGTAGAGTGGGAGGTGGGGAAAAACATGCAGCTATGGTCTTTTTCCTAGTTTAAATGTGTACTTTATAGGTTCATAGGTTGGAACTAGGCTATCGGCCCTAGGGCCTATATAACCCTAGCCAAACAAATTCCCGGATAGTTCTTCCCACAATATTTACTTCCCTGGACCCCTGTCTAGCAGGGCGACTGACATGATCCTTGGGGTGAATTTCCTATCTCTTATCCAATCGTCAAGGTTCCTTTTGAAGAGGGCCAAGGAGTCGCTCTGCTTGACGTGTATGGGCAGTCTATTCCAGAGTATGGGGAGTCTCAGGGTCAGGAACCTATCCCTCCAGCATGTTTTGTTCATTGTGATGACAAGGTTTAGATCCCTGGAGCGTGTGGCTCTGAGGGATTGGGATTTCTTTAAGTGGAGCATGTCCAACAGCTCAGGGTTTAACATGGCCTTGTATGTTAGTTGGACATGGCCTTGTATGTTAAGCAGAGATTGCCTCTGAGTAGACGATATGCCACTGCCACAGAGTATAGTTGGAGTTTTTTTTTAGACCGTCAGCATAGGGCATCTGCTTTAGGCCTGTGATTCTTTTAGTGAAGTATTTCTGCGGCCTTTCCAGCTGTTGCAGATGTCTTGTGAGGTACATACCAAATGGGGCATTATACTCTATAATGGGTCTAATGAGGGATGAGTACAGTGGGACAATGACCTCCTTTTTTCTGGATGAAAAGCCCTTAGTGATGAGTTGTGCCACAGAGAAGGATTTCCTGACTGTTGTGGTGATGTGGTTATCGAAGGTGAGACCATTGTCCACCTTTGTCCATAAGTCTGCCATCACACTTTTGGTGTTTAGTGTACTGCTACCTATGTGGTATTTTATGGGTACATGATTTTTCCCAAAGGGGATAACTATACATTTCTTGGCATTAAGCTTGAGCCCATGGCTCTGGCACCAAGCATCTGTTTCTGTAAGGTCCTTTTGTAGAATATCCACATCATTTGGGGATTCATTAATGGCTCCCAGTTTGCAGTCATCTGCGAACTTTGTTAGCCAGAGTCCCTTAGTGTTGGCCTGTACTTCAGAGAAGTAGATGCTGAATAAGAGCGGTCCCAGGACTGAACCCTGAGGTACTCCACTTGTCACTTGTCTGGAGCTGTATTTGGAGTCGGCTACTTTTTCAGTCTGGGTTCTGTCAGTAAGCCAGTTGGCAACCCATCGAGTGACGTAGGGATTTATGCCCAGCTTAGTAAGTTTATCTATGATTCCAGAGTGGGGGATGGTGTCGAAGGCCTTGGTTTGGTCCAGATAGGCTGTGTGGAAGCAGAATACAAGTAAAACAGTGTAAAGAATATACAGAATAGTATAAGACAGTGATGCAGTACAAAATACAAGAAGGCAAACACAAACTAACTTTCTTTCACAGCAAGTTATGGCAGAGTCTAAGTGAATTTGTCCATCAGTTAAGGTAGACTTTTGAGTAGAAATTGTGCCCTTGCTCTTCATTTGAAGAGGATTGCTGAAGCTTGTGGGTTGCATTTTTTGGAGATATAAATAGGACTGTTCCCTCCCAGTAGCTGAACTTTTAGGACAGCAGAATTAGCAGTTTGAATTTACACCCATTCACCCTGCACATTTTAATTGCTGTTTGAAGTCTGTTCTCTGTTGTCTAGTGTCCACTGTATAATTCTGTTCCATAAATACTGTCCTCTCTTCTACCTTCAGATGTTTGACTGGGAACCAGACCTTCCCCAAAACTCTTTCCTTCAATGTAAGATTGAAAAGTCTACACATAGTGGTGTGGGAAGCATTGCCTCATTTGCATAAGGATAAACACCCTTTGAGCCCACTGTATTATTAAATCTTTCTCTGAATTTCGTAACCACTCAAATGTTTTTGCTGATGAATTCTGCACAGTTCTGACCCTCCAGTCTTTCGGGTATCATTAATCTTTTCTTTTGTCACTCTACCCAGTGCATCACATCCATTGCTTGGTCTACCAGCCATCTGCCCCCCCCCCCCCCCACCCACACACACCCTTTCTCGGGTTATAAATATGGCTAGCTCAGAGCTTAAGTATGTCCTGGGCATGTATCATTTACATCTGCTGGTAGGGTTACTTTATGACCTATCCCGTTAGTCCACCTCCCCCTCCCTTGCTTTCACTGACCATTATTCAAGGACTACTCTCCTGTTTGGATTATGCCTCCCCGTAGGGAACATCATCAAGAAATGCCATCCCTATCTTAAAAAAAAAGGGTCATCTGGCCATAGTTAGGGCTTTATCTCTCTATGCCGCTGCAGTGGCGATGTATCTGTAATATTAAGTCATTGCGCAACACTCTCTCTTTCAGATTGAATGTTTTGTTTTCTAATAATTACATTCTTGCTTTGGTTTGCTGCATCTGTTGTTGAAGTTTATGAATGTCCTGTTCCTGGTCCACTAGCTGATCAGGAAGCACTGCTAGTGATGTCTCTATCTTAAATTCTCTCGTCAGCTTTAGAAAGTCTGGCCAAGGAAACCTGTTGCCCCAGCTCAATATTTTTGCTCTCAGCTGCAAAACGAAAGAAAAAGGACTAAGAAACTCTCTACCCCCTATCCTGTACTAAGGGACCTGCTTGGTCTTTCAGGACCCCTTTGTGATTTACTTGTTCCAAATGTCCCACCGTCTGGCCAAGGAAACCTGTTGCCCCAGTTCAATATTTTTGCTCTCAGCTGCAAAACGAAAGAAAAAAGACTAAGAAAGTATGTTCCACCTTGGACCTACCTATTAAGGTGCATTTTGTAATTATACTTGATCTAGGACCTAGAGAAACCAAGCTACCAAATAGGGAACCCTGCAGCAATTTCTTTCTCCTCTAAACCCATATAGCAATCTGCTACTTTCTCCCTTTGCTATCTATTATCTGTAGTCCCTCATCTAGCTATCTCTAATATACATACCTCTGTTGTATTCTACTTTCCGCTCACTAGGTGGCACCCTAATCCAGACTAGGGTTATACCTCGTTCTCCACCTTCCCAAATATCTGCTCTGTATACTATTTCCAGCTCTCTTCCCCTGACTAATTGCATATTTCCTTGCTGTATCACTCTGCTGCTACCTTTCTCTTCCCACCATCTAGCTGCACTCTTTTCAATCCTTCCACTCCACCAACATTTCTCTACCACTCACCTGATTTACCACTCTCTTTCAACCTGGACATACTTACTTTGCCTCAAGAATCTGCTGCTGCTCTCTGGTTGTCTCTGCAGATTCTCACTTACCTGCTCTAACCCGCTCCGTTTGCCCTGTGGGCTCACTCCGCTCCCCTACCCCCAATTCACACCCACCCCCCAGTGGTCCTACTCTTATACTTACAAAGCCACACCCCCTCCTCCCTACCCAATAGCTGTCCCTAACTCATTACAGACCAATCATACACACACCTACTCCCTTACTGACAATTTATCCTCACTCACCTCTTACATATTTCTATACTCCACACTCGCTCTACCCCTACCTCCTAAATCCTATACTATTCTATAATCTCCTGCAAACATGCCTCTTACTCATACACTCACATATATACATATACCGCTCCTACTTTCTTTCCTATCTATCCTTTCTATACGCTACACCCTTACCTTTTATGAAAACCTATAATTCACGTCAGCTCAACAACCCCTAAAACAAACATTGCTAATAAATGATCTTAAATCCCTAAGCCATTCAAACATAACATCCAACTCAACCTATCTATCTCCTAAATTCCACAGAATCGCCCATCTTACATTCACACAATATAGAAAATCACACCAAAATTGCATTAAACTTCTGAAGCATCACTACAATCCCAATACATATCCTCTCCTTCATGGGGACATTCATCCCAACCCAGGACCAGGCAGCAACACCCTTAGCCACCCCACTCCCCCTTTCACTCCCCGTCTAACCCCAAATTCTCTACTCAAAGCTCACCTTAATATAAGGAGTGTTAACAATAAAGTAAGCCAACTACACACACTACTAGATACTTACTCTTTTGATATCTTATGCTTAACAGAAACTTGGCTTAAACCTGTTACAAAAGACAGTGAAATACTCCCTCCTGGTTATAATATCTTAAGATTAGACCGACCCACCAAAAAGGGTGGTGGGGTAGCAATACTGCATAAATCTCATTTACAAATCACTTCTCCACTAATACAACCACCTCTAGACACCAGTGTAGAAATCCTTATCTCTAAGCTCCAGCTCAGTGCTACAAAATGCATATACATAATATGCACCTACATACCCCCAGGCAATAACATCAGCACCCTAGAAAGTATCCTCTGCTGGCTTTTGACATCCTTCCCTCAAGAAACCATTGTACTCGGTGACTTTAATATAGACTGGAACACCTGTGCCACTCTTAAACCTACAGCCCATATAAACCTCTATGGCTTCTCCCAAACTATTACCACCCACACCAGAATCCATAAACCCAGTGACAAAGAAAGTATACTAGATTGGATCCTCATCAACATACACCCCCTCTCTTACAAAGTTGGTATCCTTCCCGACAATATTAGTGACCACTCACTTACCGATTTATCTAGACAAAAATCCTTTATCCCAAATCAAACTCCCTTTAAAATCACCCGCAACAAAAAACACTTTGACCCCTTAACCTTTCAATCTGAACTTCAATCCTGTGACTGGTCACCTTTAAGGCACCTACCACTTGATGAAGCAGTATCCTATTTCACCTCCAAATTCCTACAAATTCTTGAATTCCATGCCCCTTCACGCACTATAAGAATTAGAAGCAAAGCAGCCCCATGGCTTACTAAAGAAACCAGACAACAAATCCTTCAAAGAAACAAAATTTGGTTCAAATGGAGAAACACTAAAGACCCAGTTGATCAGCAGTTCTTTAGACAGCTTAGAAATGCCACCAACAAATCAATAGTTCAGGATAAAAAAAACTATTTCTTGAAACTCCAGAAAAAGCACCAAAGTCAACCCAAAACCTTCTGGTCAGGCATAAGCAAACTATTACATCCAGGCCACTCCAAAACACCAACCCCATCTGGTCTCTCTCCAAACTCTCCCACCCAGTTAGCGGATGCTTTCAATAAAATTTATTCAGAAACAATCCAATCTCTAGCTAACACCTTACCACCTGTTAACTCTACCCCCTCATCCTCCCTAACATCCCTACTATCTACCTTTCACGTAAAACCTATATCTATACTCTACTTCATAAACTTAAACCTTGTACTCCCTCAGCTGATCTCCTACCACTTGAATTCCTTCAAACTGCTGCAAAAGTTCTTGCCTATCCCATTACTATCCTAATCAACAGAACCATAACCGAAAGCTACATCCCTTCACTCTGGAAAATCTCTCACATAATCCCACTTCACAAGGGTGGTACCTCAACTGAACTCTCCAACTGTAGACCTATAGCCCTAGTATCACCACTTGCCAAAATCATGGAAAAATGCATACATCAACAATTTCTTGACCACATCCTCCAAAATAATCTACTAGCTGACTGTCAACATGGTTTTAGACCATCCCATAGTACCACTACTGCCCTCCTATCCTTTACGGACTGTATAAATAAACATCGTAACAATAACATGCTCTCCTCTGCACTATTTATTGACCTATCTAAAGCTTTTGATATGGTTAACCATCAAATACTTCTCAACACACTAAATTCATTCTCACTTGACACCCAAGCGTTACAATGGTTCAAGTCCTACTTAGACAATAGACAGCAGGCTGTCCTGTGGGACAACAACCTATCCAAACATCTCCCTATTACCCTTGGTGTCCCTCAAGGATCGATCCTGGGACCACTACTTTTCTCCATATTCATTAACGACCTTTCCACTATATTACCTCTACTTACCTGCATACAATATGCAGATGACTCCACTTTGATTTGTAAAGCTTCCACCCCGTCTGAACTGCACTCCATCACCCAAACAGTATTTAACCAAGTAGAAAACTGGTTCCAACAACGTCGTCTACTCCTAAACGCCAAAAAAAACAAACTACTACTCTTCACTCCTACTATAAAATCCACCCCAATTACTTTCTCTGTTACATCCATCGATAGCACAATCATAGCTCCTGACCCAACTACCAAACTCTTAGGCGTAATAATTGATAACAACCTCAACTTTGATTCACATATTAATGCTACAATTAAAACTGTAAACAGAAAACTTGGATCATTGTATAGGATAAAATCCTTTCTCACCCCAGATGGTAGAGCTACTATTGCCCAGACCCATCTGATCTCCACCCTCCTCTATGCCTCACCTATTTTTACTAATCTTTCCAAAAGCAGTCTAAACAAATTGATCACTTCTTATAACAATATTCCCAGGTCTGCAACAGGTTCCCCATTTAGAACTCATCACTGTCTAAATCTCAAACTTCTAGGTTGGCTAGAACTTAATAACCAACTTGAATTTCAACAACTCTGCATTACCCATAATATTCTATACCAGCCTAATAAAACTCCTATTCTCAAAAACCTCATCTCCCCCTACATAAACCTTACTACCCTTCGATCTGCAAATAAACTACTGGTAACCATTCAGAAATCCCACAATAAGGCAGGTAACTCTCTTTTCTCAAACTCAGTGGGGAAGATTTGGAACAAGCTTCCCAGTAAACTGACATCTCTCTCATCATTACCACTCATTAAAAAACAACTAAAAATTCAACTAAAGTTACAATGACTATGTCCATGTACTAACCCAGACTAACCCCCCCCCCCAGTATATACCTTTTTCTACATCTCCCCTCCACTCATCCACCTTGCTGATTTTAGTAAATTAATCCTCTCACTCCCCTCTTTGTGAATTATGTAAGACTTTCTCATGGTAAACATTACTGTATTTTTGCCTTGCTAAACATTTGTACTCATCTACATTAGAATTAAGTTTCGGTATAAATCAACTTGTTGAAGGATATTTTCAAGTTTATGTATTTTGGATTGTTTGTTTCTGTACTTTTTGTCTGTCTCGTATTTATGTAGATTTTAGTGGAGCTTATCTCCCCGGGTCTCTACTGAAAATGGACATGTATCCAGTTGGACTAGCCCGGTCAACAAATGTAAAATAAAATAAATAAATAAAATAAAATAAAATGTAGTTCACTAAGGTACTGTTGATTTTTTTTTTTTATTTTTTTTTTTAAAGTTCCATTATTAATTGGTCAAACCTACCATCCAGTCTTTCTGTATTGGTTTCAGGAGCCAACATTTGGAATTTTACCATCGGCACATGTGTTTCTACAGCTGTTCCCCTTCAGTGATCTAGTGGCATAAACTTACTTTTTTTTTTGCCAATCAGTGGGACGTTCACATCTAAATACTCAGGAGTGTAAACCATTGATTTTTAACTACTGGAGCAGCAACAATCACTTCATTGAACATAGGAGCAGAACATTGCATTTAAGCACCCATCATGTCTCTGTACCACCCAGAAATCCCAAATGACTTTTTTTTATTCCATTTGTGTACTTATTTCTCTGACAACCTTGCTTTAGCATTTTGTATGAGTACATAGACCTCCACCTCTGCCAGGTTTTGCTTGTAGGGCTTACTTACCAGTAGCAACTGTATGAGTGTAGTAAGGTAGTCAGTCTACGCTGGGCTGTTTCCAAGGTTAGGCTAGCCAGTGATAGTAAGGTCTTGACCTGTCACTCCCCTGTCTGCTTGTCTCAGATGTCATACTCCGAGTAAGAGGGCTGTTCTACCTTGTCTTGCTCATGTTTGCTTTAGAAGTGACAAACATCCATATTAGCTTCTCCTCTGGATTTCTCCCAACAATTCTCCAGGTTCCCTGCAATTAATTCCTGCTAATTTCCAGGGACATTTTTGGGTATTTCTTGGCCACCAACTATATTAACCCTTCATTTTTCCTCTTACTCCACTCCCTCCACCTGATCCTCGTGGGTAGTCTTGCTTTTTTGTTTCTGCTCTTGGTTATTTATCCCATTTTCCTCCACCGTTTCCCTTCCTGCCTCGAAAGTCATTTGTGCTTGTATTATCAGACTGATAACAATCGCACTTCATTCCTCTTGTATCCTTTCCTCCATAAAACCCGAGCAGCATGAATAAGTGTCACCTGCTAGGGAGTAATACTGCACAGTTAGTATTCTAATTTTTTGCTGGAAAAATTAGAGATGGCACAGGCAGCTTTATTTTTGTGGAGACTGTTGCATGCCATTATGGTGAGTGATACTTGCATTACTTTGAGTTGTAGGAGTTGATGTGGTGCCAACATGCCAACGAAGGTCTGTTGAAAAGAAGCCTGTATTTTATACTTGCGCAGGAATCTCACCGTCTTTGAGGTCTATTACTACAAAAGCTAGCTTTACAAAACTAAACAACTTTTATTGCAGCAAGGGGTCTGCATTTCTGAATCATTTCGAGACTATATCTGGTCATAGTGTAGTCCACTTTTGCACTTTGCTGATCATCCTCTGAGGTCATGAACTTCTAGTGTAATTTGTAATGGACAACATGTGTGAAACGAGCTAGATTCTTTAGTAGTTCTGCTTTTAGCTGCTCCCCAAGACTGCATGTGTTATGTGTTATCCTGAAATAAACTGAATAATTCAAGCCAGCACCGCTTCCATTTAGTTGATAAACGTTTTTAAGAAGTCAGGAGTCCGAATCTGATGGGTCAGTCAATGATTCTTCACATTCATCCAACAGTGGTCATACAATATGGACTACCGAAAACTGTAATTGTGTCGAGCTTTTCAGGCAGTTACTTATGCTTATCTTGCTTATATGGTGTTATTTTTAGCCAATTTTATGTTCTGTGAATTTATGAAGTTGCAGTATGCTAACTGATAATTGCAATTTCCTCACAAATAAAAGTGCTTTGTTGCCATCCCAAAGTTTAAAATTTAGTAGTCCTATTGCATTATTCAAGAGGATTGTGATCTTGTTTCAGCTCAATGCACCCTCGACTTTTTAATTGTATTTTTGAGCCATTCTGTGTAAGAGTTCTTCACATCCATTTGGACGCCCTGTCTCCACCAACGTTTTTTCTCCCACTGCTTGTGACATGCCATACTGTCTTCTGCTGGCACTTGTAAGATAGCTGTTGTTGTGCTGATTCTCCTTCACAAGGGACAACTGCTTGTGCGAAGGATCTAACGTCTACATAAACTAACAGACAGCAGCCTCTGTACATTACTATGCTAGAGAGTGAGCTAGTGAGTCAGTAGTCTGGGCTTTTAATCTGCTGTGGAACATTTGCTGCTGTTTTCCTTATCTTGGCATGAAACTGCCAGCGATGACAAATATGCCCATGTGCACGTGTAGTTGCTTTCAAGATGCCCAATGCTCCTCACTTTGCTGTGTTCTGTTGCAATGTTTTGTTTATGGCAACTCTGTATTCATCAAAGGTTAATTACAACCCTCTTATTGCCACTTTCCAGGATGTTCAGTCTTGTCTTCCACAGCTAAACCCATGGTGGATGGTGGTAGTGATGGTAGAATATAGTTTTCTGGCAGTGCCAGTAAATATATAGATTGAGTACTAGAGCAAAATCTTGTTTAAGTATGCATAATTTGTAACTGCACACCACTTAATTATATATCACTTGCCTCTATATTAGTTCAGCTCCTAAAGCAAAACTTTTATTTTCGGCACAAAGTGAGCATAAAAGATTTTA